>NC_087128.1:1515151-1818181 GCF_030705265.1 Helicoverpa armigera
TGATCTTTCCCAGTCCCGGTCCGAAATTACTAACTTTTATGAGTGAAGCAATGTGGAATGTGGAGAGCACTCTCGATCACTATACCTAACATTTCTCGGACTTTTGGATGTTTTCCATTGGCTTTCGGCGTGGAGGATGCCGTTCCTGGGTTTATCGGTATTTAATGAAAAGACGAGGGGTGCGAATGAGAGGTTGAATCAAGCGCTAGACATTGTACGGTAGACTGCACATCAGTGGTAACTGTCATGCACCTTAACTCAATAGTAATAAGAACGATTTTCCTATAAAACTGTTACCACTGACCTGACGTTGACTGTACTATTCGGCATTTCCAATTTTTTTTCATGGTTACCTAAAACTTAACTAATCCTTACTAACATATCTTAGAATTGGGCAACATTTTAATGACAATATCATTAATTTAAGAGCCCAGCTCCTTCCATTTACGCCTATACCTGAACTTCCTTATACGTCACAACATTCACCTTTTCTTTAATTTTCTTGGTGTAGCTATACCTTGGACGACCCCTTCCTCTCTTTCCTTCGACCTTCCCTTTCACACTTTAATGACATTATGCACTAATTACTTTAAGTACTTACACAAGTATTTATTTGTATCTTGTTTCAATTTTCAGGAACGAATCTGCCATGAAGACCAGTGCAGCGTCTTCAGCTACCAGCAACATATTTATAGCTTTATCAATGTATTCATTAATTGCAGTACTTTTAAATTAAATATCAAAAGATTTGTACTTAATTAATAAGAATTAAGTTTGCTATTTATTTAAGGCACTGACATCGTTTAAGTTCTAATATTTAAATGGTTGTGTACTTATGTAAGTTTTATTTATATTATATTGTTTGTTTTACTTGGTTTCGGATGATCATTTTAGTTCGTTTTAAATGTTTAAAAACAGAGTCATCAGAATAAAAAAAAACTTAATAACTAATAATGAGAAACAAAACAGACTTAGATATCCATATGCATATATGGAATACATTTTCTAACTCTGTCACAATCTAGTGATTAACTTTTTAATCAGTCATGAAATAGACTGGTTTAGTCTATGATTGCTAACAGTCTATGATATGGGAATATACAGGTGGAACATTATAAATCTAATCGATATCAATTAGGTACTACTTTCTATCGATTTAAATGTCGCAGTTGATGGTATATGAACGCATTTTCTAAGTATGTACTTTCTAAGTATATCAAAGACACTAATGACTGTCTTTCGGATGGCACGTTTAAACTGTAGGTCCCGGCCGTCATTGGGCATCCTTGGTAGTCGTTACGGGTAGTCAGAAGCCAGTAAGTCTGACACCAGTCTAACCAAGGGGTATTGGGTTGCCCGGGTAACTGGGTTGAAGGGGTAGTCGTCCTTGTAAAGTACTGGTACTCAGCAACATCCAGTTAGACTGGAAGCCGACCCCAACATAGTTGGGAAAAAGGCTCGGAAGATGAGGATGATGACTTATGTAAGTAAATATTATGGCTGGCAAAATCCTTTTAGGTACACTACACATACCTTGTTAATGTAGGACATAATATAGTGCACAAGCATTTTCGCAGGCATGCATTTGTTATTCCTTCACTCTCATAGCCCGATGGGACGGCAATCCGACGCGCCCGGAGAGAGATCAGGCGCAGGACCAACGTTTAGTCCTGCGCAGCTGGCTGATCTCCTTACATGAAAACAGCCGCCGTTGCCGATAATCATCGGCAACCAACATCACCTTAAAAATGTCAACATTTGTGTAATTCTCTACCAGTGTCTACAAACTCACACACACATAATGCATAACTTACCTCGAGGAGGTTGGAGATGAAAGTGGTACCCACCGAATAGAATCCCAATAGGTACTTTCATAGCTTTCATTATTTTCTTCTTAAAATAGTTACTTTTTGAATCCGACCATCATCATCGTCATCATAGACCAAGCAGTAGGTTGGGACGTGGTCATCGGTAGGTAGATGGACGGACGATCTGACCAAGGTCGCCGGGAAGCAGATGAATCGGTTTGCTCAAGTTCGAGCAAGCTGGCGAATCTTGGGGGAGGCCTTTGTCCATCAGTGGTTGTCTTTTGACTGAAACCGAAACTGCGACGACGAAACTTCGAGTTCTTGGGACCCCTGCCCACTTCTTTATTTCTTTAGAGTCCAGCTTAAAGAGGATAACCTCTGCTTTTTTTTATTTATATTTTATAACTCGTGAAATAGTAGACAGGTCATGTATGTTCCTTAACTTAGAACACAAAGAAAATGCATGTACAATTGTCTGTACATAATTTATAAGGCTGCCCTAGTTTGCAAGTTGTGACAAAGGAATATCGATCAGAACTGATAATAAATTGATGGCGTATTGCATTCGGATCGAGGCGAGGGCGCACGTTATATAAAGTGATACCTTCATTAACTATAAGTTGTGTTGGATGTACCTGCCTATTAAATAAGCCCAGATTTTTATTTAAAGAAAAAATGTTGATAAAAAATTACGAACAAAAATTAAGTAAAATCCGCTGCGCTAAATCACTTTGGTTGGTCTCAGTTATGCATGTTAAGATAAGGATTAAATAAGTACCGAAAATAAAATAAATCGCTCGGCTTTCAGCAATTTCGCACTCAGTTTCAGAAAAATGGGAGTCCTACTAAACGCCCCCTTAAAAATCATCTCAATACACACACTTTTCGAAAATAAATTAAACACCTTTTGAAATTTATTTGATTTTTCGTCAGTAAGTTTTAAATCACTTTATAAAGAAGCTCAGTCTTCTAGATTTCTATAAAATTGTTGTTGGGAACTGATTACAATCTCTGCTAAAACCATTCAACATAAATATGTTCATAATTACATCACTCTCTGAGTACGGGGGAAAGGTGGTATTAAAAATTAAATGGTCTATTGATTAGTTGAGTACCGTCCCCATGGGTACGGAGCCACCTGAACTGAATGCAGGTGCTCTGGCACACGACACCCATAATTGCATGCAATTACAAAATAGAATATGCACCAGTTATTGTCTTATTAATCCCGTCCCTTGTGTTTGTTTTATGAGCCCTCTGTTTTTTTTTGTATTGAATAAAAAAGGGGGGAAAATGAACATTGATAATAACCAGGTAAGTATGGAAATTAAAAAAAATATACGTCAAAAAATATTGTTATATCATGTCGGCGCCTTTGTGGCTGTTAGCTGGGATCGGGCCCATGTTGGGTGGCAACGCGTATTTTGTTAATTCATTTGCCGGACATTTGGGTCAAGGTTAGTATATCAACAAGTCGGCAAGCTCGCGTTCTTATCAAAGTTTTAAAGAAAGGGATTTGTAACCCTGTTTATGACGACTACGTTCCACTCCAGGTAGATGAATTTACGATCTGTGAAATTCTAACTGACGGATCTTGGATTCTGGGTCACGCTTCAGCCGCAATCTTATGGATATATGGATATATCAATATACAGCAGTGAACGGTGGTGATGATCCCCCAATGTTTGTCATTTAATAAGTCATTATCGCACATGTTAGTTCCACCGCGGAATACAGACACGTACAAATAATTAGTGCCTAATTAAATTCAGTGATAACGTTGGTAAGCAAGTAATTACCTACAGTAAAATACGAACGGTGCATGGTTCATGCTCAACTCCATTTAACACGGCACATGTAACACAAAGGACACACGTACCATTATTGATTTATTTAGAAATAGAAAATCGTAACAAAGAAAGCGCATTTTCCAAGCTTCTGAATACGTAAGAGGTTTTATAAAGGGGCTGGTCTGTAATTAGTTGAAGACAACCAGTACTTGTGATTTTATGTTATCGATTGTGAAGGAAACTCCTAGCACGCAAGTCCGATTTCATAAAGTAATAAAGTGACCCATTTAGAAAAATGCATTAAAGTATATGCAGGGGCCGGTCGATATGGTCATGTCAATTAATAACTAAAGGACGAATACATCGCAAAACTAAAAATAAAACATTAAATTCAATGCATTGTGAACCTTAAGTGTAATAGGATAAGTTCAAAATTACTACAACCTTATAACGAAGCCTCAACCAGCAAACGACAGAGAAAGGAGAAGGAAATTAAAGGAAAATAGTCTTAAGCACAATGTATTAAGAACCATGACGAATGATTATGTAAGTTTGTAAAGAAACAAAGGCTGGCGTTGAAGATGGACCCTGAAGTGTGGGACGTGGACACATGGATTCCCACATTCTAAATATTGCGACGACAACATAAGCGGAGCGGGTAGCGGAGAGCTAGCAAAGACAAGATTATCTTACTTGCTGAGGATACATACGTTTGGTCTTACTGTCCTCCACAGTCGGTTTCATAGGAGACCAATTTACTGTCTATCCTCCATAGAGATCTCATCGTGCCTTGAATGATAGTTCTGGCATAATAAGTATATTTTTATGAAACGTTGACAGCATTGACTGGTACTGAAAAGGCAGAAAATCTTACGGCCATGGGGACATGGTATTGTTTGGCCAATAACTGGCTTGTGAAGATTATTTAGCCAGTAAAACTGCAAATAAATATGTTTATTCAGATATTACTGATAAATAATAAGGTATATAGAGCTCGTTTTGGCACTTAGATATATACTATACACCATTAGATATAATACCATTATGTTTTATTATATTATTATGTTATACTAGCTGATCCCGCGAACTTCGTATCGTTTAAACCTTCCCTGGAGCTCTACAAACATTTTAAAACCAAAATATGCCAAATCGGTCCAGCCATTCTCGAGTTTTAGTGAGACTAACGAACAGCAATTCATTTTTATATATAAGAAGATTATATTGATCGAAAAAGAGGTGAACATTCTGCAAACTAGACCATGGTGGGTTAAGCTGGGAGTAGCGCCCCTATTTTGTTATATGTAAGTGTTATAAAGAAAATACTTCTTAAAGATCGTGTGTATGTTTAATAGCTTCATATCCGCTCCGCTCATCACTGACCTCAGTCTATAATCACCGGCATAGGTCGTCAAATGCATTGATCGATATTATAGCCCTAAGCCCTCATTTCCGATGTCCACTCCGGCCATACAGGACATACACATACAAATCGGCTTTCCCAACATGAAGTCACGGCGCATTCGGTGCATGAAGTTTTTTATTACACTCTTTAATATCATTTGCATTGTAAGTTGTAGTTCAAAATTTTCAAATGTCGAAATTACCGTTTCTTCTTTTGTTCGAAGATTTAGATTTTCGGTTTCGGTGTTGTAAAATAAACGAGTTACGATAAAGCTGTGAATTGATTTTGTTTTGAAGGCAGTGTTTTTCTTTCTTTTGTCTTTTATGGTGCCTCATCGTGATTGTCTCTACGTCAACTTATGGCGTATTCATTAATTAAAGTTTTTATTAATAACTGCCTAATAAATTAATTGTTTTCGTTGACGCTTTGTTTTCGTTTTCGAAATTAGTTTTGGTATAAGATATTTATAACTCGAAGATTTCGCCCATTTCCTGTGTGTATTAGGAAATATAAGAAAATCCTGTAACACTCTTTTGAAGAAGAACATTCACTTAAACCAAACTCAATAAAGAGTGCACAGTCATACCAGAATGGGCACACAGTACAAGTTTTTTGACAACCATTTCAACGGCAATAAAGGTCCTTACGATACATTTTTTTGTCCAGCTCTTCGGGTTGATACTGATGGCAATATGCGTGATAAACATAAGAGACAAGAAGTCGCAGCAGGAACAGCAGTCAGCTGTCTCCAGAGGGGTGCTGTCCTTCATCTTGACGACCGGAGTGGCCCTCGTGGTGACAGCAGTCCTGGGCTGTGTTGGCGCCCTCAGAGAACATGTCCGACTTCTTTATGTAGTAAGTTGTTTTCTGGCGCCTCTTTCATAGGGCGCTGAAAATTATGTTGTTTTTCGGCGCCCACTTTTTTTGTGATAGGATACTTGGTGATGAAAATAAAATAAAATATGATGAAACTAAATAATATTAAAAAAAAATAACACAAAAAATATTGGCAAAAAATCACCGCAATAAGTCCCCGAATACGTTTATTTATAAAATAATCTCGTCTATCATTTATTTGAAGTAATTTTTTGAATGCAGAACCAATTCTCTTAAATGAATTAGCGCGTAAAAAGACAAATAAAAATACCAATTAATTTGGGAGTTGGCGTTTTACATGATAAATGGCTATCGCGAATTTTTGTTTTGAAGTTAGTAAATTACGTGATTATTGGCTTATCTACGAGAGATAAAAAAATATGCATGTAAATGCATCAATATATTTTATGTTTTATATGTTGCAAATAAATAATTTTTAAAAGGCCTGCAAATGATCTCAGCGCAAAATATATTGCGAATATCATAAAATATGTTGGCAGTTCTGTTGTGCTGCGTTATTGTTCGAAAGAGTTACCGCGGCCCTGGTACATAAAAGGCCTACGATGGAACACGACGGTTTTTAGTCAGTAACCGCTGCTAACCCACAGCGGGAGGGGTCATTTGATGATTTTTGAAATCGTTAAAAAAAGGTCTGTTGTTCTAATGAATTATTCTTTGCTCTACAGAGAATACCCTACGGAGGCTCATTTCTCCGTGGAGAAAAGCTCAATGACCCAGTAACTGATTTCATTAATAACATTTAAACTTCTATATGCGATTTGATAATAATTAGTGAAAAAATGGGAAAATTTAAATGTTTAAAACGTAAACGTGGTATCAACTTTCATTTTTTTTTAATTATATCTTGTTCTACCTATCTGTTAAATATTGTGACCTCGACCTTACATGACCAATACATGTGTAATTATGTATCGATTTAATACTAATTAACTATTAAGCCACGTATTCACTGAGAAACAATTGTTTATAAACACTGTTTCAGAAACAAAATCTACGTGTTTCTGAAACAAATAATTTTGTTTCAGAAGCATATAATTTTGTTTCTGTAAAACTACGTGTTTATCGAATGTTTCTGTGCTCCCCACCCGTGGCGGGGAGCATAGAAACAAATCAGTTGCGCAACATGTGCATACAAGTGTGGACGCATGTTTCATTTGTTTATAAACGCCAAATAAACATATTGTAAACATCTGACGGTGTGGACGGCAGTTTCCGAAACATTGTTGCTGTAAACATCTACGTGATGTTTCAGAAACTGTGTATCTGAAACATTGTTTCCCAGTGAATACGTGGCTTTAGTTTAAAGTAATTAGCCAAGGGGTATTGGGTTGCTCGGGTGACTGGATTGAGGACATCAGATAGGCAGTCGCTCCTTGTAAAGCACTGGTACTCAGCTGCAACCGGTTAGACTCTAAGCCGACCCAAACATACATAGTTGGGAAAAGGATCGGGAGATGATGAACTGTAACTAAACTGATTAAGTTCCTAGTAAAATGTAAAGTAAATGTTCAATTAGCAATTGCAAATACCTCTACTATTGTAATTATATTTTTATATTATAAATTTATAATATAATTATATTATATACTTAAAAAGTATATGCTCGACCATTGATTTATCTATGTTACTTGTAAGATGAGGCCAGGTAGAGAAGAATCGAAGAAGAAGACATGCTGCCTCCTGAATAGAAATTGCGATAAACACAGGACTATAGCAATGAGTGATCTAGAACTTTCTAGAACGTAATTAAAATAAAATGGACATATATTTCAGCACGCAGGTTTCTTCATATTCCTGGTGGCCGTGGAGTTGGTGGTAGGAGTTGGGGGGGCGGTGCTCAGCGCCTGGGTCGGCGGCAGCAGCGAGCTTCGAGTGCAGTTCTACAGGAACACCACTGTGGAAGACGAGACCGCTAGGTACCATAGCTTCTGGGATGACCTGCAATCTGACGTAAGTTTTTAAATTTTATTCTTGCATGCTACACTACCGACCGAGTAGATTATCCCTTGAATATCCTTTCCTATGATCATAGAAATCTACATTTCAATTCGATTTGAAATAATTAACTTTTCTTTTTTACGGATGGTGTCATGAGAATGTAACTAAGTACCTAAATTATTACCGCAGTACCAATGCTGTGGCGTCGACGGTCCACAAGACTACGCCATCATCCACCGCGACATCCCCGCATCCTGCTGCGCCCGCGCACATCCCCTCCGCGAGGGCGGCGCTAGGCGTCACTTGCACGCCAACTGCATTACCGACCGGTCGTACTATATGCGCGGCTGCGAGGAAGCTCTCCGCCAAAAGAAAGCGTTCAAAGGAAATATTTTCATCTCAACTGGAATCATATTTACTTTGGTAGAGGTAATTTGTATTTTTTGATTGCTTTTGATTCATAAAAGATCAAAAAATAAATACATCTTACTCTTACAGATACTTTGTATTGTGTTGGCGCTTTGGATGGCTCGCACGGTGAGGTCGGAACGCCGGAAGCTGCAGGCGAATTTACAAGCTCATTTCGAATCTTAATACGAGAGTGGAAGCACCTTGCAGCTAGACGCGGTCGGGCAGACGGTGCATAAGTCGGCGCAGAAAAATCTTACTTAGATATAACAAGTATATTAGTACTTATTCTGTATTCAATGTTAAGACTTGCTTTTGTAAACCACGGTATTAGCTTTCATTAATTGATAGTATAAGAATGAAAGGTTATGTGACCTACTTATAAATAACACCATTGGCACAGTAGAATTAAATTCGTATTTTATGGCACATAAAATGCATAAGTTCAGTGAAAACGAGGAAAATTGTTCGCAATTTAGGAATATGAAAACTTATAATTACTATAAGTACCTAGAATAATTTAAAGTAAGTATTTAAGATAGAATAAGTTTCAGAATATATTTAGGTTGTAAGATAAGGGATGAAAGTGTTTTTCACCGTTCATATTATAAAAAGTAGTCGTTACTTATAATAACTTTTAAAGTAATTATATATAATTCTTTACCTACTTAAAATTTTTTTTGAAGTTCACATTGATAATATAGTTAGGTATTTAGATCTCTATTTTACCATTGAACATATTTCACAAAAACCCACTAAGTATAGAAGTATTGTTTTTATTAACAAACCACCTCATTAATTTATATGTTTAATAATTTCTTCATAAATTTCAAACTAGAAAACCAAGAATTTTCTCAAATACTAAATAGTACTAAATAGTTATTTGTAATAAGTATTTTTGAAGTATTAGTTTTCAGTCAATTTAGCTATAATCTGTGATAATAAGTAGCTTAGGTATGTCAGCTGTCGGCTAGTGAGCCGGTCGGGGTCCAAAGAATAGTATCTGAAAATAGTTATAAAACACGTTATAATTTTGCTTTAATAAAAGTAGTGCGTCAAAAAAATATTAAAATACAAGACATTTTATTTGTTGGTTTATAAGTAATTGAAAAGTAATTTTATGTAGTATTTATTTACCTTATTAATAAATAGAAGGAGTATTAATTAAATACATAGGTGGGATAATATTATAAAGAAATTGTGTGCATAGCATGTCGACGAAAGCCAAAACGACTTACGTAAGAATAGAAATTAATGGTTTTTTTTAAACCTTTGTTGATTGAAATAACATTTAAGTTGTAAAATGACAGACATTTAGTGAAATTAGTAGATTTTAGAATATAACAGTTTTCAAATAGGCATGATTTGAATATTAATGCATGAGTAACAACTTAATTTAATTTTATTAAGCTGTAAGGTTAATATTAGGATAAACGAAAGGCAAATGATGTAATGGTACAATAAACTTGATAGCGTCTTAGTGTCTTAAGTATATCGTCATGAGGTATTATTAAAAATACGAATAACTCATGTTCTTGCAAAATTATTTCTTGCTTCATAGTTTTTCACAAAATAGACGTGCATTTTTAATAGATTTATTCTTAACTAGCCTATGTTTCTCGGTAAAAGTGTAGCTTTATTGAAGTGAAAGATTTTTTTTAATCGGTTCTGTAGTTTCGGAGCCTTTAGGGTCAAACAAACTAGCAAACAAAAAATGTTTCCTCTTTATTATATTAAGTATCGCTAGTATAGATTGTTTATGGTCATACATTTTACTTTTATATACAGAGTGTGTCGTTCACAATCACATTAAATCCATTATGATATTCTATGGCGAATTGTGAAAAAAATAACCTAACCAATTCAGTGGATTAACCATAGGAGTAATTTTTCGTTTTTATAATTTACAACATAATGTATAAAGCAGAGATAAATTTAGGAGTATCGAAATGTGTTGATCAGTTGACAGCTGTCAGTTTTCAAGGGAGAATTTCAGTTGTTTTTAAAGACTAACTTTTATATTTTCATTCTATTTACTTTGTTTGAAAAATGCTTTTTTTTTATTTTTACGTATTTTTCTTTGTGTTAATCGACATACAAGGTGTTGATTTGCATTTGTGCCATACTTCAGGAGGAGGACATGAAATACGTAAATAATCGATTGGAAGTACAGTGGACGGGAAATAGCTAAAATGCACTGCTTTTTTTGTCATTGTAATGTCAATTTTATGAATGAAAATTATGAATAATCGTTGCGTATGCTTTATGTTTGCGCTTGTGTGATGGCGCAGCACGGTTTTAAGGCCAGTAACACACGCGCCAAGTTTAAATACGGTTAGATGACATTGAAGGAATTCCGAAAAATAAAAAAAAAAAATTACGTACCAATTTTTTGTTGATTTGGGTCGAGAATCATTAGCATAATTACGTCCATGAGTATGGTACGGATGCATTTCATTTAATGTGATTGTGAACGACACATCCGATATTTTGCACAAGCTGGCTTTGCATTTAGTAAATTATTGTGGTAAAAGAGAGTTCAAAACTCCTATATAAGGTAAGGTATTCAAATAAGATAGATTTTTTGTAAGTTAACAGTAAAAAGTGGCCTTAAAGTCAATTACTTTGTAGATGCTTAACGTGGTTATCATAGAAATTATGTTAAAAAGCTTTCTTTGTGCGAAATGATTGGAAAAGAATTTTTTTTTTTATTTTTAATAAGCATATATTTATTAAGTTAGGTTATAGTATAAGCATTGAAGTAAAGTAAATTAATAAAAAAATAATAAAAAAAAAGTAAATTAATGACATTGATGTAAAATCTGCGTTTCTTTAGCATAAGTTTTACGGAAAACTACGGGAAAAATATTTATACTTTGGTGTCACAATTAACATAGTTTGTGAGTAGGTATTTTTATTGTTGTGGTAAGTAGACTGCTTGTTGTATCTATATTTTGCCTACATTTTAGAATTTACGGTAATATTTGCCCTCGGAGGGGCAGGGCGTGGTAGTTTTAAGATAGAGCATAGTTTTTAAGGATTATTCAATGGACCAATGAAAAGGTATGTCTGTACATAGCAATAATAATGATAGGGCGCACTATAGGGACCTCCGTATCATACTATCATATTAATATAGGTAAGCACGACCATCTAACATTTTTGATTCTACTTAAATCTAATATTAATCACCAACTTTCTAATTTTGATCTGAGTATATAATAAGTTAGTGAAAGGGCATAATTAATTAGAAAAATAATTTAAATAAGATATAGGTAATTACATTTTAAAAATAATATTGATGTCTTCACCACATAATATTAAGCACAAAAACAGAAATCATTATTTAGTTTCCTCTAATATAATTCGTAAAAAAATAACTGTAACTATGTACTTGAGGGTGTACAAGGATGCAGGAGGACCATATCAAATCGTGGTGATTTAAATAGATTCGTAGTGGTTTCACTTTAACAAAGATACAAATCTTTATGGGCGAATACACTAGTTGTAGCTCAGTACAATCTCTTAATTAGGCTTAGACAAAGTATTCGAACATCAGCACCTAATGTTATAAGGGCACTCAATGTAACTGTCATAATATGTTTTTGAATTTTTTGTATCCAACGTGTGTTTGAAATTTTAAAAGTTGTATTTTGGAGTTTCGGCAATGTATGTCTTAATGTGTTGTCAATAAAACGTTAATCACTGCAGAAATATTTTTATTTACTTAGCTGTGAAATGTTATTTCCTTGTAGTTGTAAAAAAATTTATGTAGAATATATTTGCTTAGAATTTAGAAGGGATTCATTTTTGTGCAATATGCTGCTGTAATGTTGGAAAAAATTTACATAAACGGGCCACAATGGCTGACGGAATCACATTCGTCGAAGAGGCTTAGGCTAGCGGTTAGCTATATTATTTTAAAGCCACAAAAGAAATAAGAGGCATTGTAGATTCGTACCTAAAAAGAAAATTAAAAGGAGATGCACAATACCATTTCTATACATAGCGACAATATTAAGGTAATCAGTCTACTCAATAGGCAATATGTGGCGACTGAAAATGTTTGGCGAATAATCCCAGTACATTATTGCAATATTGCGTAGTCTAGCTGGTATTGCTAGCTGTGTAGCAGCTACATTTTGCACTAAAATGTAGCCCGTCTAGACAATCACCTACCTTACCGTACCTTTAGACAATCGCCATATTTGTCGACATTATGACGAACATCAATAAAGTGATGTAACACCTTCTATTACCTTTTTTATTATTATGCTTTTTTTAATTTACAAATCAATATTCATCGTAAAGTTCCATTCCACAGTTGATGGAGCGTGCTGACGTAAATCGGAACGATTGGCACTTACGCTCGTGTAGTCACCAACGTCAATCGATATTTTTTATTTTTTTTTATTTTTTTTATTTTTATTTTATCATCGATCGATAAAATGATTTCATCTCTACAAGCTTTACTGAGGAGTTTGTGAGTCACTTCTTCCTAGCCAAACACTTAGGAAGTGTGGAAACTAAGGGTAGCCGTTTTTGGAGGCCGTCTCATGTAATATTTTACTTTAAAAAGTGTTGTTTTCAGCCAATTCTAAGTTAATTTGTATATTGGTGTAAGTTTTTGAGGGATACTAGGTGCTCGCCCAATTATATTTGCACTCTGAAGTCAGCCATTTGATGCGTCATGCTCGATGGTTAAGGTTACAATTTTTTGTTAAAACGTTGCTTACTCGATAGTAGTCAACATCACGCTGGCAAAGTTATCTCATGAAAGCGGTTTTTTTTCAAAGGCACAGAATTAAATAACAAACGACAGATATGGAACACAGATACTTTATTTTAAGAAAATCTATTTCAACATTCATTAAACACTAATAGACTTTATAATTATGTAATAATATTGCCATTTTATTCAATCTACGACTGAACCTGAAACTAGTGTTTTAAAAAAACTTGAGCAAGTTATACAGGGTTACAAAATTTAAATGCTTTGAAAATTACTGTTACTTTTTAACTGATTTTAAAACTACGTATAAATACAATACTCTAATATTCTAAAATTGTGTTGACTAATGTTTGAATTCCGTATACTCAGCCTGAATATGCTTTAAAAGCACAAAAACATTTTTTACATTTGTCACCCTGTATACTTAATACAAATTCTAGTGATGTAGAGATTGAAGCCACAAAATTATGTTTTGTTTTTACTATCAAGTTCACAAGATAACAACATTTACAAGAAAGTATAAACTTAAATTCTAATTTTTATTCAAGGAATGAATTTTCGAATGAAGTTAAACACATGGTGGGATTTGTACATACAATAGTAGCTTATGGATAATGTTAATTTAATGACTAGTAAAGCATTATCAATACTCACACGATATGTGGTTAAACTTAGTAATAAAATGCCTATTTTTTATTTTATACTAATACTAGCTGTATTCTAGTTCAAATATTTTGCTTTTTTGCCAAGAACGTCACAAATGGAATTGGCGGCAAACATATCGAGAAATATCGCAACGACAAGAAACGATACCCACGTTTTATGTGCACGTGGTTTGTGATAAACGACATACAATAAACTGTTTTACGTTTTTCTTCAACACTTTTATAGCTAACATTCACTACGCGTGTGTTTTTACTCTTTTTGTACATGTTGTGACTCTTTCAATCTATTTAAATATAGACGCCGTTTGCACTTGGCATCACTGCAACGATTAAACTATTCCGACTAATATATAAATATAGTATTCTGCCAAAAAGTGAAATAAAGATAATCTCTTCTTTGGGTTTAAAAATATTTCACGAAGACATTTTTCTCTTGAAAATAAGTATAGGCAGATAAAATTAAACATTTTTTTTGTTAATTTATGGGAAAATTCTCACAAATCTTGTTTTCCCGTCATTTAAAAAATGTCATAGTGTCGACGTTAATAAATCAAGGATATATTATTTTATTTAGGTGTGTAGAACAATTTACCTAAGTATATTGTTACGATATGTTAATTATTATTACAGCTTTGGTTTCATTGTAGGTACAACTAAAATTACTACATATTGAGACTTCTGTCTACATACATTTAATAATAGACTATAGAGGGTCCTAAGCGAGATTTCTAAAAGAAATGTACTTGTTACACTGAAATTTTTAAAATGGAATAATTTAATAAGTACATATCTCTTTTATATTTTTATCTCAATTTTATACAATTTTAACGTCAATATCGGCTTTGAGGTCAAATTGTATAAGTGCACGACAATTGTAGGTATACTTTTTTTATAAAATATGACGTCATCTCAATTTTTTAAATTCTAATAGATTCTATTCTTTAAATAAATAAGGTAACTTACATTATTTTTACTTATGAACTTACGACTATTGTGCAATGCATTTGAAATATATTCTGTGATGTCTATGGTGTAGAATTAAGCAGTTTCCCGGCTTTTCCCTTGAGTTTTTATGGAGTGTGCTAGCCATAGAGCTAAGACAATGCCTGCAACCTGAAACATACGAAAACACATAAAAATGATAATGAATATAATATGTACCTACTGTGGTTACAAAGCACTGATCCGACCGTATGCAATTTTCCAAAAATTGCTTTATAGACTCGATACTTATTACATCTTGAGGAAACCTGGACTATAAAAGTCTGAATTCACCAACCCGCATTGAGCAAGAATGGTGATTAATGCTCAATCCTTCTCCATGTGAGAGGAGGCCTGTGCACAACAGTGGGACGACAAAAAAAGGCAGTAACAGTTACTCGATTATTTCGAGATAGTTTTCCTAAAATCAACGAAAGTCAATGTTTAGCGATGTACCTACTATCGCTATGTTCGTTCATTCATATATATTATTGTCGTCCACTGCTGGACATAGACCTTCCATTTCAATGTTAATGGCCTCAACCAATGAGCACCAACCAATTCTCTTCTTATACAGCCCAGTACAGTACAATAATATTATGTAGTTGCTACATAGTAAGGGAACATAATAACGAAATATGACATCGTTTACCTAAAACATAATTAATATTCTTTCACCCATGCATACAGCCTTGAACAATGATGACGAACTGTAAATCTAGCACACAACACTTTCGTCACCATTATTTTTGTGACCAGTTCGAAATAGCACCTTCGTATTTGTTACCCTACAAATTCTGTGGCTTATCTGTAAGCCTAAATCTAAAAGGGGCTGAAGGAAATATTTCTTTATGTTGCCTAGGTAAGGCATGCAAAGGGGTCATCTAGATTAGCCTCGATGTTCAATAAAGGAAAGCGGTTACAGCCCGGCCTAGGTCAGAGATTTCTGATTGTGGAGTTTTACATTCTGGTATAGCGTGACCTTTGTGACGTCAGAGAGTGTAACTATAGTGTTGCGAATTCATTTACATGTTAAATTATTGTTAGGAAAGTACTAGATCTCTCGATGAAGTTATGTAGGTAATGTTTAATAGTGATGAACTTTTTAATTTATATTTCAGGAGTTTTATTACACAAAAACTAACATTTTAAGATGGGATCATGTAAACTTGCATAGTTCCTTCCAATACAAACTACAAGGAATCTTTAATTGTATACACACAAGAACCATCACAGTTATAACCCTGACCCAAAAACCCCTTAGAAGAAATTAAACGTTTTCCATGGTTCCATTACCACGTAAATCTTTCAGAAGTGTTAACCTAGTGAGTTAACGCGTGATAGCCTAGTGAATAAGATTGGTCGTGTGATTAACAAACACTCACGCCACGTGAATGTTGTTTGAACATGCAAAGGTACATTAGGGAGCTCATTTAAATAACTACTTAAACTTAACAGTAAAAGCTTCTGAATATTTTTTCGCGTTACGCATGTTTCGTTATTTTTGGCTGAAAATCTGTGGGGGGCGTGGTGTCCTGATGGCTTAGTATATGTATAATAAATGTGAGGCTCAAATGGGAAAATAAATTCTGCCTTATTATTTCTGAATATCATTAAGGGACTTGGCTATTTAGTTATTAATAACTATAATTGGACGCAAGCAACCTAATGTGAACCATGTCAATGGCCTATAGCTTAACGCATATGACTACCAAATTCCAGTCCTATATTGATTACCATACCATGAGCTCTTTAAGAGTCAGATTCAAAAGATTTTATATCCGTTAGTCCTACCAGATATAGGTTTTTAAGAACAGCTTATGAAGAAGAATTTATAACTAACTACTGAGACAATGTTTAAAGATACTGACCTCCAAAAAGCAGAACAGAATTCCGCAAACGATGACAGTCATGCCAGCACTATGCACTGTTCCCAGGACTTTGTCTTCACATCCCTCTTTGTAATACTTCTCAGAGGAAAGGCAGTCAGAGCGCTTGATCTCGGCGGAGCGGTCGGTTCCGTCGTTGGGGCAGCAGCTGAAAGAAGGGTTAATGCGGGGCTCTGAAGCCACGTAGTTGTCAGGACCGGTGATGCCGCAGCATTCCAACTGAAAACAGAGAGAGATTTTGAAAAATTAAGCACAGAAAAGATGTTGTTATCATCTTCAAAAAAAACCCTCCTTTTATTATAGTGTAATAGTTTAAGTACCACAAACGATAAATTATAGTTGACTGTGGCTTTAAACGGATTTAGCTCTAAATTCCAATGGACATTGAACATTTGTTAATATCCAGACTAACTTACGTTCATCTGAATGCGGTCCCAGAACTCCCTGTAGGTAGAATCTTCCTCCTTGGTAGACTTGTTCTTGATGAACGAGGCTCGCAGCTGGGACTTCAAGGTTCCCTCGATCTGAGGACGTAAGGCAGCTGCGGCGATGCCAACAGACAGCTCCAGGAGTATGATGATGATCAGACAGCCGACGAACTGAGAAAGCGTGAAAGCAACATTATAGAATTGATGGTAATACACCTTAAATTGATATACGAGTACGTGCTTGTATTCTTACTTTTATTGTTTCACACCCGTATTAGAATCATTATTGCATCGTTAAATGACGTTTTACTCGGACTTTAGAAGCCAATTTAGAATTTCAATTTTTTCATTTCCCATAATAGCTCAATATCGACATACCCATTACGTAGCAGTACTACTCTTATCTTAATCAACGTCATTAAAGAAATAATATGCTGTCACATACAAAACAATGGGACATTTGCCGTCAGTACAACAGTTCATCAGGCAGCCCACATCATTACCATACCGAGACCCGTCCATGACCAATTGCGTTTTTGGGTCAATATTGAAATATAGGCGAAAGTCACGCCTTGTGTAGGTGGGTCAGAAGTATTGGCCTAGTAACTACCAGATTACAGAGAATTTAATTAGATACCAGAACGCAGTAAACTGGTTCGTGATATTAAAGTTTCGAAGCAGAAACGAAACTTTTGAGTGTTGGTTCGACGATGCCAACTAATATCATAGATGCTATTCCAAGTTTGTGTGTAACGATTCCACAGATAGACGGCAGAGCTTAGAGGACCCAGGCAAAAAAAGTCCTTAATAAATCAAGAAAGTATAGGAAACGCTATGACATTTGTCAAGGTCCAATTCAAGCACACTCTTTTTAATCAGAGGATAGGATACGACCTTGATTCACAAGTAGGGGTACCCATGCCACCGAATCATAAAACTCCATGGTAGTCATACAAATCAGAGAAATAAAAACTTAGTACGCAAGGCACGGCGTCCGTTCCGTCACGGTCTACTGTTCAATTAACGCTTCTATTGGTGATTCGTAGATCATATTATTTGTTTCAAGGTTACACTAAATATCGTCACCATGGCCAACGAATTCGGACATGAGTCGCTTGAAAATTAAATTAAATCATTTTATGCTTTCGATACGAAAGGACTTCTTCCTTAAACATGGATCACAGTTTTGTACGATAAAGATGCTGTACTGATATAGTTACATTATGGAACACGAAGAACCTGGTTTCCAGGATACGAGAGAATATTAGAAAATCTTATTCAATAACCATACCGTTACACGGAGTTACAGAAAGTGTAAACTCACAATATACAACAGCTTAGGACTCTCTTTCCACGCCCCGAAGCAGCCAAACGCAGCGATGATGATGATGAGAACTCCAATGGCGATCAGCAACGCATCGGTCTCGTGGCCCGTCGGCTCCATGCCGGCGAAACCCTTGATCATGCCCATGTCCACGCATGCTGCAGCTATGATCACAATGCCGAAGATCTGGGAAACAAAAATAATGCTTGTTACTTAAGGTCAGTCAATCTATACTAATATTATAAAGAGGTATTTGTAAGTTTGTATGTAGGGGTGATCTTTGAAACCGCTCGCTGGTCTGATTTCCAAAATACTTTCACTGATAGATAGCTACAATGTTAATGAGTGCCATAGGCTTTATTTATCCCGGCACGGGCAGTAGTTCCCTCGGGACGCGGGTGAAACCGCGGGAAAACGGCTAGTATTTAAGTAAATTGACTTGGTTTGCCTTTGATTATTACACCACTGTTATTTTAAGTATTAACTGGTACCCAGCCACCAGGTGTGTGCTATTTCTATTGTGGAGAACTTAGTTCTACAAATTAATGTAGCGCTAATATATGAATTTAGTCGGATTAGAAAAGTGCCAGGTCGTCTTGTTTTTTTATGTAACTTATGGCTTCTGTTTAGGAATCAAAATAACAGCTTTAGCGAGCTCAATGACAGATTATAAGAAGATGATAGATAGTCACCTATCAGTTAGTTGGTTACTGAGCCACCAGCTTCTCATTATTTTTAAGGCCAAATATTTCAAAATTCGGCTGCAATATCACGTAGGTGTCATCAATTAGTAGCAATTTCCGATTGCTATTTGCCACGTCCACGTGTTACGTCATTTTCACACATTGGTTAATAGTGTCAATAGTAGTAGTTACGTGATGTTATTTTACTCGAAAAACAATTGAATAGAAATATCAAGATTTAGAATATTTCGTCATAAATCTTACACATTGCTAGTGGCCAGTGTTTGTCTGTGTTGTAATTTATAGGCCATAAAAATGGGTCACGCTGCCCTACAGCGATGTGATGCCAAGGAAATGGGCCATAAACTGAATTAGAAATACATAGATGATCTCGATTTTTTTAAACGCTGCAGGTTGGCCATAGGACAGTCTTTGAGTCAATGAATTCTCTTAAATGTTTAATCCTTTTCAAAGGTTCTTCCAGAATTTAGGAATTATAGTTACAAAGAAATATTTTTTGCAGGTGCTAGCTCAGTTTATTCAGTTTATAATAAAAGGAACAGGACCACAGGTTTTAATTTCCTTCAGGCCGCCAGTGTATATTTTTTAGAAAATTAAAACAACAGTTCAAAATTAAATTATTTATAGTTAGTTATTAGTATAGTTGTTCAAAATTAAAACAGAACCTAAGTTCTGTTTTAATTTTGAACTGTCAGCTATGTATAAATCACAGCGTTAGTTATTTTATAATCACCGGGAGTCGAGTAAAGTATGATAATCAACCCAACATTGTTACTAATGTCACTTTGTATACGACCTTGTGAAGAATTCATTCGCAAATAAATTAAATCGCAGTTCCGATCACTGCGCTTCCTGTCCTGACATTTACTACGTTAGTTTATATGCATTTTATTATGGTAGGTACTAGATTTTGCCAGTGGATTCACTATCGTCCTTCTTCGATCAATTGGCTATCTATCAATGACAGAATTATTTAAATCAGACAAGTACCTAGGTATTTCCTGAGATTATGTTAAATGTTCAAAAAAACTCTCAGCTTTATAGTATTAGTATAGTCATAGTCTATGACATTACATATTTATTTCCAGGCAACAATGGATTGGACTATTTACGATACAATAATAATATATTTTTTAAATTTAATTTTACTGCACAATTGCATTTATAAGATGTCGGCAGTATAAAAATAATGTTATAGTAATAACATGACGTTTTTACGAGCTGTTTATTTTTAACGTTTTTAATCGACCGTAGACCATTGGTAAACGTGCAGAACCGACTGTATTAGATGTCTCTTTATCCGGATTACAACAGCATGTCCTAAAACAACTCAGCTAATAAATATTCTACTTTAATAATATGCATATTATAAAAAAAATGTCGGCTGTCATTGAACATTCTTGGCAGTCTGAAGCCAGTAAGTCTGACACCAGTTTAACCAAGGGGTATTGGACTGCCTGGGTAACTGCGTTGAGGAGGTCAGATAGGGCAGTCGCTCCTTGTAAAGCACTGGTACTCAGCAACATCCGGTTAGACTGGAAGCCGACTCCAACATAGTTGGGAAAAAGGCTTGGAGGATTATGATAAGAATGATGATGTAAAGTCTTAACACACATTTTGAAAATCCCAAATTATCATTAAACTCTTAACTAAAAATTACTTATTTTTTATGTTATACAGTGTGTGAACGAATGCATAATTTCAATACAATTATGGTGCAGTTATAACGTCATGGTTTCCATGGTCCAAGGTATTGTACAGCTATGGGTATTTCGTTCAATGTCAACAGGCGCGTCCTACATACTACATAGTAATTCTATTTATATTTGCTGACTCGCTAGTTTTTATCAAAGTACCAGTATTTGAATTTAATTACAAAACTAGGTCGGTACTGTGCGAGAAAGTGTAGAACTATTTTATTATGAATATATTTTTTTTATATTTATTTATGAGAACCATTTACAGAAATATCTACGTTCAAGAGACCCTTTATCGACTATGCAAGTTGCACGCACTCATAATTTTAGATCTACAAGTACTTATAGGTAATATAAGAAAACGGTAAGATGGATGGAAAATAAGAAAGTGTCTCAATGCTTTCTATAACGAGATAATTAAGAGCCAAAGTCAATACTTATCTACGTACTGTAAATGGCCTTAAAGAACTTTGTGCGCGTATCGGGAAATATTTTACAACAAAAGCAGTAGTAGAAAACATCATTCAACCATCCTGTGTGAAAGATGATGTTTAAAACCGAGTGACAGATTTTTGCCGCTCGGAATTTATAACAAGTAGGTACATCCTACATATGTATGTTCAGTTTAGCTGTGCGCGAAAAAAACCGACAGTGTAATACCGCTGTCAAGGATATTTGTTTGTACAACAACAAAACCCCGTTAATAAAACAATCGATAAAGTAAGTTTTACGAGAACAAGCACTTCTAATAAGTGTGACAACCAAGTTTAGTAGCACCATCTATTTCTACGGTAGATTTTATACATCTTTATGTCACAATGATCGTCTGGCTGTTCCGATGACGTCATCAATTCCGTAATATACGTGTATGTGTACATGTATCTACAATCCTATGTATAGCTATTACATCATTCTGTCAAACAGTTATTTAAACAATAGGAATGTGCCCACGATTATTGTTTCTTTAGCTTTTTTGCTGTTGCTTTAAAACAACCTCTGAAGTAAGAAAGAATTATTGATTTAATTTACATAAACAGCAGGTTAAACTTGGTGATTTTTTGACTATGGTAGAACTCAGTCTCTGCTGACGTCGCTGTTAGATTCATCTGATGCACTATTCACGTGTTGAAATGATTTCATCGCCATAACCACCGGCTACTTTAATAGCCATGGCAGATAGTCGTAAAAACGTAATCCGTAAAAATAATTTTAAATGACTCATCATCCTCTATTTCATTCGTTTTACTTGACTAAGTCGAAGACAGATTGTCTCGTCAATCCCACAGATTAAGTTTCCTCAGTCTGTGTCAATAGTCAAAATGAGTGTACTTATCTCTTATTTCACTCACGTTTTCGTTCTCACCAAACTTAATGCCGGCTTACAATTAAATTTAACGCGCAGTTTCACATGTGTTCCATACCCCTCGAGACCCTGCTGTTACCTAAAAATAGTTTCTGCATAGAGAGACTCGAAATTCGAACTCGATGTTCGAAGCCACCATAGGCGAAACTACAGAGTAAGAGTTCTATTAGTGTCCTTTAACTTCGTAAATAAGCAGCATGAAGATGTTTATAGCAAATTGAAAGCAGTATTACAAGTAGCGGTGAAATCAATACAAAAACGGACATGTTGTCAATCAAAGATGGGCGGGGAAAGATGCTTTTCGTCCATAAACACAATGGTAATGAGGACGAAATAAAAACACGACTCTTGATTGACAATGTAGTCATAAATAAAGAGCGAAAGTTAATAAATATTAATTAGTCAGCGCAAAAAGTATTGGAAATAATAATTGCTGCTGTACGGACAGAATGATATCGATTCGTATGTTAGTAAGATTAAGAAATGAACATGAAGGAAGATATAATTTTACTTATAGGCACATGACAATAGAAACCAAAACCTAGAAGGTAGTCCATGGTGAAATATATGGAAGCCCAAAGCTTCTAGACACGTCAATGATATTTATGTAAGGAAAGATGAAGACCGCACTTTGTATTGTACCTACATTGTTACTACATACAAAATACACTAAGCCTAAATAGATAATATAAAGTTGAACCCAACAAGGACGACCACATAAAATCTTTTGACATTGACCATCACGTCAACAGATGATCTTAAAAGCAATGAAGACGTAATGCAATAAGTGTCCCACACTATAGTACTCAAGGAACCTTGAAATTAGTTGTTCCTATATAAATCTGTTGAACATCTGTTGTTTCAGTAAATTGGCCTAATTGTTGCAAGAACGCGATAGCATCTCATGACATCAGTATTCTATTTTGTCACTCAGTAGTTAAATAATACTTTTGTAAATAAAGTTGAACAGGACTTGGCTTCTATGCGATCTCAAAACTTTTTACGGTGGAAGAATTGCGTAGAGGCTTGGCTTTTTTATACATTTAATGTTTTTGGTGGGATAGTACTTTTGATATAGCTGTTGCTCGTGTTATTCAGCTTCCTTAAGCAACATCGTAATGTTTGAATGGGCACAACAAATGAATGCATGAAGACGAAAGGACGATGAATCGACTTTAAAGTTGGATAATGAATCGTGTTTCAGCACTTTCGCGGAGATATAAGCAGCTATACTAGTGATAACGGTTTTTTATAGAAATTACCAAAGAGATAAAAATACTTCTATTTAATTATAAATACTGAATACATATGCCTATAGATTCTATATACATACTAATAATATAAGGGTCTATATTCAAAGGCGTAGAGATTCTCTGACTCATCTACGACTCCTACCTGTGTGTAATAAACAGAGTTGTCTATTGTTACCCATGGTCACTGGACTTGTCATAGTTCACAATAGTCCTCGCCGTCAACTGTACTCAAATAAAGACAATGTCAACTGTACTCATACAGGGACACCATCAGCTGTACTCGAATAGGTCCACCACGAAATAGTGTGATATCGAACGCTGTCATATTTCTCGGGCATGACCCAATTCCACGACCCGGTTATAGTGTTGTTTCAAAAATATACCGTCTAGCTTTTAATGTGAATCATTAATGTTTGTGTAATATTGTTCTACGTAATCAGCTGCAAATATGCTTTAATTATTAGGTCACTTATTTAATTACTGAAAGTTCAGTCTACAATTAAGATGTTGTTTTCATTTCTTACAGTTTTTTTTTCAGTCAATCTTTTTACTTTCTATTAGTTTTAGAAGAGGGGAGATATGCATATATCTACCCAAATACATTATTTTTCTATTATATAGGTCGTTCTTCTTCGAATAGAATTTCGCCTTTTAGCGTTAACAAAGTGATCGGTAAACAAAATATCGTCCAATTTACCTAGAAATGCATTAACGAGTATCGATTGGTTCAGACCAATGATTGATGGACAGGCTACAGGTCAAACCACCCCAAGTTGGTCAGAATATAAATCTTCATACAACATTAAAGGTGAGAATCCATTAACTATTTCATGGAACTGATCATTATAATGACATTTGGACATTTTGGAGCATTGGAAATATTCCATGGCGATCGAATCGATACCTAGAATAATTTTTGTGTCAAATTAACGTCTGTAGGAAGTGGTGAACTTTCAGGTTTTAACTTATGAAATCATTGTTATGTTGGTAGCGCCTATACCTACAATATTACAGCTTGACACGCGAGTTTCAGTGGGAGTGTATGTTAAACTGAACATAGCTTTTGCTACATACCGTAACTTCAAACAAAGTGGTGATTATATTTATGGGAAAGGTGACACGGGTAGAAATAATTGAGAACATATCTGAAGTCTATGTTTTGATACTGGGAACATCGTGATATTAATGGCAATTAATTAAGATTAGAAGGATAAGTAAGATAGGTTAATTAAGTATTAGGCATCTAATTAAGAGGGCAGCCGGAGCTCGTTGAGGCAGCTTTACGATCAGCAGGAGACTTAAATTGGCTGATAAAAATGAATGAACTACATCAGATAAAGAATTCGAAAGGGAAAAAGGTGTGTATTCGATAACTTTAGTCAACTTCAGGTAAAAATAAATAACTGTCTGTTTATTTGAATGGCGTTCTAACCTACGGCGCTTACCCACGTGTAACATTAACAGTCTAAACAATGCCCCTCATGAGTACACATGACCAAAATCCCAAATGTGTGGTTGACGACTCAAGCGTAAACATTTACAAATCACGTCCGTAGTTTCTTTTGATTTGACTAAGTAATTCTTCGCGTTGGTCGTTTCTAAACTGTTAATTTTTTTACTTCTTGTAAACTCATAGTTTGGAAATAAGTTTTTATTATTTTTAACCGACTTCCCAAAAAGGAGGTTCTCCATTCGTATGTTTGTATTTTTCTCATGTACTTACCTATGACCTATACCTATGACGAAAACAGTTTTTCTTATTTCAAACTAACTGCTCAGTTTATTTAAAAGAAAACAAAGACTGAATTTGAAATAAATCTTGAATTTTTCGTTTCTTTCGATTAAGCAGTATTTCTAATTTGATTTCTCCATTTTATTATTTCTGTGGAATAAAACAGAGGTGTGTTCATCCATTTTACTTTATAGTACTATAATGAATGACATAGATGCGTGGAGGCGCTTCGACTAAGCCGATGAATAAATAAGCCATTATGACATTAGTCTCGTGCACTACGCAATGTGATCCAACGGGTCAGGGTTGTCAAAATATTTTATAATCATCTTAATATTTTGAGTAGTGTTTTGATTTCGTTTCAAGGATGATTTTATTATCTGTTTGTTATGATTTTGTCTGTGATGTAAGGGTGACTTTTGCCATTTAGCGAAAAAGACCGCTTGCTAACGCTTTTTTTTTCGTTTTTTTTTTCGCCCGAATTTTTGACAAAATATAAGCTTAACGTGACACATAATTAACGTCTAAAATACTTAAAGTACGTATCTGTCGCTTATCCTACCCATATTGCCGGGGCTGTGGGATTGTTCGAAAGAGTTGCTGCCGCTCTGATATAGTGGTTTTTCGGTCAGTAAGAGTCCGATACTCTGGTCGCTGACCATTTGCTGATTTTAATCAAAAAAACTAGGTACTAGTGTGTCACAGTGATACAGCCAGACTGATATACCTAGCCATCTTTCTAATATATAATGTGACGTACCTAAATTACAAAGGTACAAATAAGTATCTATATCCTCATCGAATGATTCACTAAATAATATTATTTTATCCTGCTCCAGAGAAGTAGGTAATGATTTTATTATTTATTACACTTAATTAATAAGAGATATAATAGATGTTTCCTTGTATTTTAGACGGCAACAATAATATGAGAATTAATACTTGTCACGTTTGCTTCTTGTAATGTAATTGCAGTATTTATTTCTTGTCAGACGTATCTTTGTACCTAGGTCACGGGGTTTACATGGTGTTTACGTAATAGGCTGGCTTAGAACAAGATAAATAATACCATGTTTAAGTAACTGAAGCTGTTATTAAAGATATGATTCATAAAACTCAAGCCATTCCTTAGTGAAGGATTTCTTTGACAATCCGTCACTGAGGAGTGACTTAAGTAATCATTAAATGTCTCAGAGTGCGGGGGTAAAACTTCTGGTTTAATTGAAATTTGCTACCCCTATCCCTGCCTGAGCAAGGACATAGGGTACTTTTATACTTGCAAGTGCGATAAATAGTTCACGCGAGAAATTGTGTGAAATACAAATTAAGAAAATGGCAATCAATAACTTAAAGGGAATATCCAACAACGGAAAATTCTACTTGTAAGTAAATCAATTTTAATTACTTTATAACAATGACATGTCAGCCTTAATGTCGTTAGCTTTTAGGTAGATTAGCGTTGATGAAGTGTTAATATTTCGATATTAATAGGCTAGAATATCCCTTATAGTATTCGTAAGTCAATACTTACCAAAATAGGTATTATAAAGTGGAAAACTTTGTGATGTTTTAGTTGGGGATAATTTTTGGATCCACAGAACCGATTTTATTTATTTATTTACAAGGCACACCAACAACTTATTTACAAATACTTTCGCATATATAAGTGTACAATTATGGTTAGTCCTGCGTAAATAAGTTAATTACAGGTGCGCACAACTCTCAAATTAAAAATAAAATGTAAATTTATTTTACAAATAAAAAGACACGTTATTTGTGAATTTCAAATAAATAGTATATTTTTTTAAGAAAAGGGCGGGCAGCTACATCAGTAGCATACAATGCAGTGAAATTTTGCTTTGAAAACCCTGCTCGCGGCTTTTGTCAGTCAATTCAATAAAAGCGTGATCGTCCTTCACGGGATGGTTTTAAACAGGAATCGGACTGCACTCACTCATCTGAATCGACTTGAAGTACTATGCGATTGATATTCAGCTGCACCCCATGGTTAGACTAGAAGCCGACCCCAAGATACTTAGTTGGAAAAAGGCTACGCAGATAATTATTTCATTTAATTTTCCAATATTATTAATAGTCTAATTAAAGCTGAAGTTGTCTGCCTGTCTATTAAGGCGACCAGTATCAAAATGAATTTTCTGTTGTCAGGAAGCGTAACTATCTACATCCAGATTACCCCATTACTGCTGACTGCACTGACCTGACTTGCCTCAAAGCTTTAAGAGTGTATGCAAGATAGTATGGAAAATGCAACAGAATAGATAACATACATACCGGGTCAGTAAGTTGTTTATAACAGTCATCAGTAAATGAAGCTTTCGCGTGACTAAACTGCTGCACTTACATCATCGATTTGTTTATTAAAACAAGTTTTAAATGCTTTATTACTTGTCCATTTGTAACTACAACTATGGTTTTAAAACGCTTAGATATTCTATGAAGGGGGTTTTAGGAATTGGTTTAGAAATCTTGGAGCTTATACCTTGGCAAAAGGACAAGGGGTTCTTTGTATCCTTATCCAGTTTTTGGGCAGTAGTTTCCATGTGCATGACGCAAGTGAAACCACAGGAATCTCACTGTAAAGAAATAATTATGATGCAGAGGAAGTCATCACATTTAATGACGAGAAAAAATACATAGAACAAGTACTGTAGGTGCATGTGGTCATCATCAGTGACGAATATATGAGTCAGAATGACCATCACCTTCAATTACAGGACTAATAATTTACCTACAATTGTTAGCTCTAACAGCTCTATAGTCCTATATTGCTTATTACAAGGTTGTTCTCGTATGAAAACTTCAGGTATAATTTACTTAGCTACAATATTTCAGGCGGTCTAGGCGCTTAGTTAAAGTTATGGCTTCTCCAAGATTTTCTTCCTGCAAAGGAAAAATATGAGTGCTAAGCCAAGGAAGGCCAAATTGTCCTCTGGAAAGATTTTAGCCAAAAGCAAGACAAAGAGTGATTGTAGCTATGATACTGATTGTATCCTGGTAAAACTCTACGGAGTCACCAGCGCACCAGGAGAAGAAAACACTTGAGCATTAAAGGCGATGGTGCACAAAATCTTATAATAAATCGTTTAATGGTTATTTGGGACTTAGGTATATAATCAAATATTGCATACAAAACATAAGCAAATATGTAAGGATGCTAGTTAACAAATAACCGCATTGTATGACCGCATCAGGAAAAAAGGTAACTGATAAAACCCAAAAAATACATAATCCTGCATCCGGATACGAACTGATTACCACCATTTAGAAGCCGGAAAGCAGTGATTACAAAATAATAAGTCTACTCTACAGATTACTAAATAATGTAGTTGATTCTCTCGTTTATTTGTAGGTACATACAGTGCTATATCTAAGCAATTGTGAAAGTGAATCTTCGGTCTTAATTTTAAGGATTCTAGAATAAATACTCTTAGTTTTTAGAACACTACGCAAAAAGGCTGGTCTTAGCTAAAAATACATCGAAGTTGCTGCTCAAGATTTAAAGGACTGGAAGTTCCGAGAGCTGGTCTCTAAAATGGTTCACCAGGATATTATCACTATCATAGATACAAAACCCCGAAAAGCGACTCTTTTGAGGTAACGATAAAGGCATTTGAAGCATGATCAATCAGGAAGAAATTGACATAACTTTTTCAAACGATCATGTACGTATTATAATTACGTATTCCTAACAGTTTGGTTAGTCCTGGTTAACCCGAAACAGTAGACGTAATTTAATAATCAATAGTCTTGGAAAATCCTTAATTGGAAATCATTTCCCGTTACCAAAACGGAAATATAGTGTTGACTCTTAAAGGTAAATCGATTTAAACTTTATGATCAGTTTCTAGTTAGCAATTCTTAAGATATATAGTGTAACAAAGGAGTTCATTAAATGAACATATATTTTTTTTTAGTTGTTAAAAACATTATTAATTAGGAAACCGAAGTTAACATTATTTTAACTAATGGGTAAGTGAATAAAACTTCTTAATACATAGAGGTAGTAATATGTGGTAATACTGTAAAAACTATTACTAAACAGATAACGGTTGAATCTTAAAAAGTGCAATTGTTGGAATTAGAGGACCCTGTAATTATTTTAAGTAACGTTACGTAACCAAGTTATAGTGTTCCAAGTGCAATGTTCTATGTCGCAAAGAACCTCCTGTTTTTGGAGTCGGTCAGTTAATTAATATTTACAGACAGGCTACACTTGAATGACTAGAAAAGGGTTTTCGCCACTTTAAAACTGCCCACCTTTTTCGAAATAAACAAATGAAAAGTTATTTTTTCTAAAACAAGATCATGTCATTATATAAAACTGCAGATTATTTATATAAAAAAACGTTATACAACACTAGAGCCTTATTGCCCGTTTGGCAATGTCTAACCATTTAAGTGGATATGTAGGCCTTGGGTTGCCTTAAATGATCCGATCAGTGTTGTCTCTTTATGTAAGACTGGCTAAACTAGAAAAATGGTAATGAAGCAATAATTTATAGAATTTTAGTAAACATGTAACACCTCATGTTTAGTAAGTATTTAATTACAAAATTAACTTTTGTAAAGCGTTAGGACATAAGGTAGGTCCTATGTCATATTGACTGCTATTCATGAAATAAATTACTTATTACCACCGGATAATCATAAGCCTTCACAAATAGAAGAGCCTTTTTTTATTTGACTTTAAAATATTTCTACATAAGTAATAGCTTTTCCATGAAATGACGGCCAATTTCACAAAACTAATGTTATAGGCGTACATGGTACCTAAAAATGTTAATTAGTACCTAATTGCAAATTGCCAGCCTCAATAAATAAATAACAAATGAAATCAAAACCTCTGATTCACATAGCAGACATTTTCAGCGATGCGTACATAAAACGCCAGAAACTCGCGATATGAAGTACTTTTCATTTCACAGACGAAAATACAGATTGTTTATGTTTATTAATATCGTGACCGACTTTCAGATCTCACGCGACTATCTATTTTACAATCTTTGTCAATTTATAACTGAAATGTTCATAGAAGACATCCTAAAACTTTTTCGCGGTAATTAAGTTGTTGATAGCTGCAACGGAGCGAAAACACGCGACCGGTGACAAAAATAACCATTCATTAAAATAGAAGTGTGAAACATCTGTTTGTGTTCGCAAACAGTCGCTTTTCCGTTCACAAAACTTTTAAACCACGTCCTTGATTACGAAAGTTTATAGAAGAATTGAAACTCACCAGAAATATTCCATTGAAGACAACCAGAAGATATTTTATGCAGTTCATCCCGCAACCCTCCATCTTTAATGTATTTTAAAACACAGAAAAATCACAAATTCTGATTAAAAATTCGAATCCAAGTTCAATTGACAAACAAAGAGCGGGAGTTCCGAATTTGAAATTCAACTTTTTTTAAAATAGCGACACAGTCGTTCGCTCGCGTCCGTTCTCTCTGGCTGAATGCGGCGAGGTTTGACCCGTTTTGTATTTTAGTAGCCCCAAGAGTTTGGTGGTGTGAAGTCGCGTGAGGGATGTAGGCACGCACCAACACCTCCCCCCAAATTACTTCGACCCTTAAATTTTACGTCGTAAACTACTGATAGAGATCATTCTTAATCGGTTGTTACCGGCGATCGGTTATTGGTCCCAAGTCTAAGATTGTTAAGCGGTTAGTTACCTAAGAACCCTCGTTTTACTTCATGGCTGACTGACTTTTATTATTTTTGGTGTAGAAATACATGTATACGCATTAGAGATTTTGGGTGTGCCATCTTTATATTTAGTTAGTAATTACAGAAAATAATAACTAAGTAGATACTTACTTTATGTTCAAGTAGTTATTACTGTTATGTCAAAATTAAAATGAAATGACAAAAATATCTTTGACAAAACATCGACTATCGTAAAAGTATTGATAAAGAAGGCTTCCACAAAAACTCGATTAAATCACACAGACACGAGCACTGACATTTTTTATTGTAAAAGGCATGTATTTAACGCGGCGACTAAGTAAAACGAATATAGGTTTAAAAAAATAATAGAGTGGCTACCATTTATAATGGGTTGGCAGCTAATAAGGAGTATCTTTTATTATTTAATTTAAACTAGCATCAAGTTTTTCTTTTGGCAACTGAATTAATATCTAAGCGAAAACTTAATGATGACAGTAAAATAGAAAATGGGCATTCATAAATAATACAAATCAGGTTCAATTTAAAATTGTTTGGATGAAGAATAAATATAAACTAGCTCATATTTTAAATATATTGTGCGACTTTTTAATAGCTTTAAATAAAGTCTAAAATGGCATGAAGAAAAAATATTTTGCGGCTGTTATTTTCAAAATTATAGGTGAATAGCATGGAAATAAGCATGCAACATGCAGCAAGCATGACTTCTGTCACGGCTCCGGCGGTCCCATACGAGCTTATAGTCGCAGATGGTTTTCACGCTCACCACCGCCTCGCCCCTCCGCGCCTACGCGGTTTTGAATTGCACTCTAGGGGTAGGGCAGACAAGACTACGTAGAGTCGGTTTTGCAGCGATTCGTTTTCGTCACTAACTTCAATTTTTAATACAATGTTTTTTTAATTGAAGGTTATAAATGGCAATATGCTAAATAAAATGAATCCAAATTAAATTCTACCATCTTCATAGTGCGCCAAGTAAGATAATACCACCGCACCTGCCGCCGTTTTCATGAAATTATGATACACAATATTAATAATTAACTCTTATTCCTTTTTATTGTACTCCTTTTAATATTTAGAGCTATCCACAAAGCGAAGCCTGAAACTGGGTTTTTAGTCGGCACGAAATAGTTGGTAACATATTATCTTTGCCACCCAACTAACATTATTAGTCGCCAAGTCATTATACATAAATAGCTCCTCACCTAATATTTCAATTGACTGGTATAGTTTATTTGCTACCCAAACGCAACTGCTAGTTTTTAGTTTTTATAACACCCTTAATTTTGAACCTTGCATATTATAATAGTCGCGAAAATATTTAATCGCTGGCAAGTTATTTTATTTGTTGCCAACATTTGTCGACTTTTAAGTTATTAGTCACCAGGAATATAATGAGCCATTGTAAAATAAGGTTTTTACTGAACTACGCCAATGTGTTAAATGTTTTTCTACTATCTCTACCGTAATGGTTGAATCGATTTGGAGAAATGTATTGGGTTCCAATGAATCAACTCACGAATCGATTAAAACCATGTGACCAAACTATGTCACAACTATACTATACATGTTTTTATTTGTAGCAGTACTAGCGCTATTTACTTACTTTCCTGTATTCTAGCGCTTTATACATAATCCGCGTATTTTTCTCATATATCTAGTAAAAATTATCTCTTTAAGCTATGGTCATAGGTTGTTGAAAAGTTGTAGTTTTATAAAAACTTGTCACCCATTTTTCTTCCCCTCAGGATGATGTTTTTGATATGTCACATCTAAAATTGGTCTCGCAGGCTATAAAAACTAATTTTAATATTTCAGTAATATTTTATTAAAATATTGTTCCAAGAAGCTGTTTCTTTAAGCTTCCAAATTATTTTCATAAGTAATTATGGATTTTTTTGTCCGTATGGATACGACAAATTACCATGGCGACCAATGTTGAACCACATCGGACTTTCACCTCTGGGGTTAAAATCTTTGGCGCTGGTAACACTTTGCCGCGGTAAGGTCAACGTTTTCGTAACTACCTCAAGATTAGAGTTCAGTTTTAGTTGATTAAAAACTTTTTTGTAAAAATCTTTCTATTTTAATTCAGAGAATTAAATATTTTAGAAAATAAAGACCACTATTAAAAATTATTTTAATAACAATCTACATTAATTTACAAATCAAAAGATGAAAACTTTAACATGTGTCAAACACCTGTCTAAAAAAAGTGTGGCTGCAAAATGGACATTATTTCAACGTCATAATCTGTAATTTTTTTAGACAAGTGTTAAACTGACGTTTGAAAGTTTTTGTGGTAAGACGGTTGATGTTTGATCGATATTTTTAGACAGTACAAAAACATAAAAGTCGTGGTGGCCTAATGGGTAAAGAACAAGCCTCTCGAGTATGAGGGTGTGGCAGTTCAGGCAAGTACCTATGCAACATTTCTAAGTTTGTATGTACTTTCTAAGTATATCTTGAACACCAATGGCTGATAAAAAGGTAAAGGAAAACATCTTGAGGAAACCTGGACTATATAGTCTGAAATCACCAACCCGCATTGAGCAAGCGTGGTGATTAATGCTCAATCCTCCTCCATATGAGAGGAGGCCTGTGCCCAGCAGTGGGACGATAAAAAGGCTGTAACAGTAACAAAAATATATACAGAACCGTGAACACACGTCTGAATGTTTTTTTTTTCAAACTAATAATAAAACTCTTTTACTTCAGTAGTTAGGTATCCGGTGATAAATTAAATGCTTTAGGTAAGTAACTACATGTGAAATAGTCAAGTTTATCGGTCCTAGGTCCCAGCTTAGTTCTAAGTTACCTAAGCTAGAGCTTTGAACCTGACACGAATACAGTTTTAACTTAGGTAAGATTTTTTATAACTACTTACTTACGTATTATAATAATTATAGTGCTTAGGTAAAATACTTTTAGGTAAAAACCTTCGAATCGATTCGAATTCGATGATAAAGTCGTAAATATTTTCCGGTTATATTTTCAGGTTATTCCTATGCAGATAACCTAAAAATAAATGAGTTAACTGATCTACCATTAGAAATATTATAAAAATTAAAAAAAATGAACTTCCGATACCGGGAATCGAACCCGAGCCTCCTGGGTGAGAGCCAGGTATCCTAGCCACTAGACCATATCGGATATCGTTGATTCATGCGAATAAAGATATAATTTAACAAAGACTATCATACGAATTAGAATTCCCGACACGCTCGTATACATGCATTTTTGTACAAGCTTTTATTTAACTTGCAATGTATGTATGTATGTAACTCTATGTGTGTTCGGGTGGAATTTTACAACTCAATTTTAAGGCACTTGCCCTCAACCGATTGAGCTGAAATTTTGCATACATGTTTAGTTGGGATGAAAATGCATGTTAAGCTATATGACGTCATCTTAAATCCAACATGGCTAAATATACAAGATAGCGGACAAGTTATTTTTAAGGTACCTATACAATATGGATATCAAATGAAAGGGATTGACAAGTAGAACACATTGCACTTTACGAAATAAAAATCCAAGATGGCCGCTGAAAACTGAATAGATTTGGCCAAAAAATTGTTTGAAACAATCCAATTTAACTTGCTCCAGCTACATGCACCGTCTAGACGCTCCCTATTTTTATTAGACTTTCCGTCTTCTAACGTCTGGTATAACACCTGCAATACAAATAGCAAAGATATACAAATCACAGCCGGGGCCTACAGAAACGTGCCCACAAAAATTGATTTGTAATGACGTTTTTAGGGTTCCGTACTCAAAGGGTAATTCGGGACTCTATTCTTTTCGCTCTTCTGTCCCTCCGTCTGTCTGTCACCAGGCTGTATCTCATGAACCGTGATAGTTAGAGAGTTGAAATTTTCACAGATGATGTATTTTTGTTGCCGCTATAACAACAGATACTAAAAACTAGAATAATTTAAATATTTTGGGGGACTCCCATACAACAAACGTGATTTTAAATAACGGTACGGAACCCTTCGTGCGCGAGTCCGACTCGCACTTGGCCGGTTTTTTGGTTAATAATGCATTGTCATCAGAACTCAGAACGTGCAAAATTTAATTCTAATCGAAGACCGGGAAGTGTAGAATTCCAAGATTTTCTTACATACATAGTTATAAAGGTAGGTACAAAAGCGTTTTAAAAACTATTTACATTCAAACTCTACAGTATCTCGTTGTAGTAAAAGTTCAGTATTTAATTCCTGTGTACGTAATTTATGAACAGAACCTATTAAAAAAAAATCTGGAACTCACTGTTGGAAAGCTAGACTTAATTGTAATTTGACAATGCATAATCTATGCTACAGTGAAAACGAGTGGCATCCCTACTAAATCCCTACTAATACTATAAATGCGAAAGTAACTCTGTCTGTCTGTCTGTTACGCTTTCACGTCTAAGCCACGGAACTGATTTAAATAAAATTGGGTGCTAATTAAACAGGCTTCTTTTTAATATCATTATTCGCCCCCAAAAATGTATGTTGCCTTCTAAATTACTAAGTCAGCCACAATTAATAAAGCGTCGAGCATCTAAATAATACTATCTTAGCCACGAGTTATCTTCCACTCTAAATACAACTCAGCATGATGGTTATTTTTTTGCATCTTTTGTAGCATGCATTCTAACAGTAAACTTCTTAAATACTATTAAGTGACATCATAAAAATATTTATTTAGCTTCTAATTTTTTTAACTCGTACCTACTGCGTTATTTGTTTAAAATATAACACATTCCATATTAATTGACCCAGCATGGAAGTAAGCATGCAACATGCAACAAGCGTGGCTTCTGTCACGGCTCCGGCGCTGCGGGGCTCCGGCGGTCCCATGCGAGCTTATCGTCGCAGATGGTTTTCACGCTCACCACCCCAGCTTCGGCTTGCTGGCCGGCTCTGCCGGCCAGCCTCAGCCGCGGCGGCGAGCGCTGAAACTACCTGCGCCTCAGCTCGCAGGCCGCCTCGCCCCTCCGCGCCTACGCGGTTTTGAATTGCACTCTAGGGGTAGGGCAGACAAGACTACGTGGAGTCGGTTTTGCAGCAATTCGTTTTCGTCACTAACTTCAATTTTTAATACAATGTTTTTTAATTGAAGGTTATAAATGGCAATATATAAAATGAATCCAAATTAAATTCTACCATCAAAAAAAAAGAGCCAAGAAAAACGTTGATCTCGTTTTTCTTGGCTCGTTTTTGGAAAAATGAGGCCGAGTTAGTAAATTAGATGACAATGTATAAATAAGAAGGACAAGTTACAATAATTGATGAACTTTTATTGAAGCTTTCTAGTAGATGGCGTGGTAAAAAAGACGAATTAGTATATTAGAGGCTATGTCATTTCCTCGTTGCTTAGTTATAAAATTAGAAGTTTAATGATGTGTCCAATAAATAATTTTGTGGCTACACTTATTATTTCCCAATAAAATTTGGTATACAGATAGGACCTTGAGAAAGAACAGAGGATAGTTTTTATCTCGGACTTTTGTAGAATTCTCTTGGAAACGCGATATAACCGAATTCTACGCAAGCGAAGCCGCAGGAGGAAGCTAGTAATAATATTATAAATGCGAAAGTAACTCTGTCTGCCTGTTACGCTTTCACGTCTAAACCACTGAATTGATTTAAATAAAATTTGGTATACAGATAGAGTTGACCTTGAGAAAGAACATAGGATAGTTTTTCTCCCGGACTTTTGTAGAATTCTCTTGGAAACGCGATATAACCGAATTCTACGCGGGCGAAGCCGCGGGCGGAAGCTAGTAGGTTATATTTTATCCCGGTAGTAATTCCCAAGGGACGCGGGTGAACCGGCGGACCGGAAAACGGCTTGTTACAGATAAATAGTTCTTCAGTTCGAAGGATGTCATTTACCCCATGGTTTGTTGACAATAAAACCAGTTCCGTGACTCGATAATCTCATTAATCATTGTGTCGGCTGCCTATATGGATTTAAAGGGGAAAAGTGCTCTTTTTCCCCTATTTATTTGACGCGCTTGAAGATAACAAAGTACTTTAAGTTTGTTTGTACACATGTTATGTGGTAGGTTAGTAACTAGGTAGATAGCATCTACACAGGTAGGTACAGTTAGAGTCGTTATAATGTCCATACATGATGATGCTGTGCTTAATTTTATAGGCAGTAAAAGGTACTTACGCGCTCTAGTAGTCTAAACCATTGTAACAACTCTCTAGGCAAAAAAGTTGTAAGGATAAATTATTATAATGAAGTAAGCAATTATAAGCAAAAGTCCTTGAGACAACGTTGCTACAACTTTGTGTGGTAGTAACTTAAACCTAAACCTAAAAACATGACAACGAATCAAAAAATCGATTCCACGAATGAAAAAAAAAGACTGACAGGCAGAGGTCAAAAACAGCGAGCAGCCTATTTAGCTACTCATATAATTGAATAAATCCTCCATGGTACAATGGCGAATTTCCATCGGCCTTGACGCGAAGTGGTGAGAAGGGGTGGTCACTAGCTTTGTGCGTTTTGTTGTGATCCTGTTACCATGGTAACCGCGCAATGAGTGGCAACCTGTGCCATGCTTGATAGCTATGACCTATCGTGGGACTGATGCCGTCAAAAGTGATTTGTAATTGTTAATGTTAAGTAGTTTATTCAGCTCTCTCCAGATTTCTTAAGGGGTCACCACTTCTTGTAGATGAATAAAAAATATCCTTATACTCGTGCATCAATCTCTCCCATGATAGGTAACCAACTCACATTGGAACTGGTTCAGTCTAACAGTAAACCGCAAACAGAGATAATTATTCACACGTAGGCCATAGGAGTTTTATTTGAATTTTAGACAAGAAAAGTCTAAGTCTAACTTCGAAAGGACTGTAAGAAATACACAAACGTGTTCTACACGGTTGTACCCTCAAAAAAGAACAATAGTTACTTTCACAAGTCCCCCATACCACCGAAAACATAAATTACTTCGGCACTAACGTTAAACTGTTGTACCTATTCTTCCACAACCAATTTATTGTAAGGAACATTAGGTATTTATAGATTTAAATACTTCGTATTAAAAATAGATAAAACTGATCCTTCGGTTCGAATTTCCGTAGGAAATCGAAAATGCCTGAAACACTTGTTACTTTGGATTTAATATTATTATATTTGTATAATATATAATATAGATATATTATACATATAGAGTAGTACTATATGTAGTGTGTAATATATTAATATATTGCATAGTAAATTCTTTTCAATCCGTTCTCCCATAGCCGAGTTGGAGATTTCATCATGATTTAATAAATAAATGAATTTCGAAAATATACCTCTACTCCAAATCGTCGGTCGTGTAAAAATTAGGATGATCAACAAAAATTGCAGAAACCGTTTGGCAAAAATGTTAGTTCAATAAATCATGATTATGTCTCGCACGGCTTGTTAACATCATCGGTTAACGCGGAAACAGTCCAATTCCCTCAACTGGTCACCTGGTGGATTACTGACAATTTATAATTTGCGTGGGTTCATTGCTAACCACACAACAAGAGATTTTTAAGAATACCAAAAAGTTTAGTGCGTAGGTAATTTGTACCTTTTCATTATAGTTCACGGGACATCCAACACACTTACTGATGAAATGATGATAGCAAAAACACAGTTACAGTTGATAATTACTCGGTAATAATATTGGTATCGATATAAAATATAATTGCTACGTACCTACGTTGTCTAACAAAAATTGCTTAACGCCAGAAACCAAAAAGAAGAAAAGAAAAGAAAAGCCAATAGTTAGTGTATACTAGCCGTTGCTTCACCCGCATTTTGAAAAAGAACATCCCTTGCTAGCAAAAAATGTGGCGATTTCAGAATTGATTACGAAATCCATAAAATCCTCTCACCGTTGGAACATTACCTCTTTATAGATAATATAGATAAGCACCTGGACTAGTAAACAAAAAACTCTTTTTTTCAAACATAAGTATCAATTTGCAACCCCGAATGAATCAGCAACTCTTCGAGTATATTTAGTTGATAAAAAAAAACAGAATCCCTGAACAACAAACACTTTTGTATCACGACCGATGCTCATTAATTATCACTTTGTGACACACTGGGTGCTAATTGATGTAAGGAGGAAATCGCCTGAATAATATTCATTTCAGTATTACTTCCAACACCAAATACGACTAGTAAATTGTTATTGAAAAAATCTCTGTATTTTACCCGTATTGTGTTGTACGTGTGTGTAATAGGATGTCCGCTGATTACTGAAATGTCATTGGCCTACGCTTATTTCAAATATTTGATTGATAGGGAAAACTATCAGTGTTTGATTCACTACTTTTCAGGTGAGGTTATTTGTTCTTTGTACGATATCATCTCTATTTCTTAAGGGTGAGTTGCACTGCAACGATAACCAAACCATAACCAGCCGTGAAACTGTCGCCCAACTGTCGCCTGTTGTCAAGCCAAGCGTGTGGACAACAGAAATTGGTCGGTTATCTTTACAGTTAAATAATGCAAAGAACTAACAGCTAATAGTTTATATGCTGCTTTTTTATTTAAACTTTATCAACGTATTGAGTTTGCATACATTTTCAAAGAATCTCCAAGTGTGTACCCAATATGAAAAGTTTGTAAGTTGACCTCGCCACTCCATAAACTCTATATCACTCAGTATAAATTATATTATGACAATTGATCAATGAACTTAAAAACAATACCATATTTCATTTACGTATTCGATTATTTTTACAAGTAAAGGCTGTTACAATCTCAACCGCATTTGACGACAAGTCCTACGCACACAAACGATTTCCATAATGCCTCGTAAACTATGGTGAATGAATTCCGTTGTATTATGTGTTAGAAGCCGAGCGTTCGACCATTCGACCATGTTGTATTGTTATTGTCCTATATAATTCAGGTTTAGCAGATCAGATGGTCATTTTGGACGAACCCAAACGTTGGGACGAGATGGCGTGTGCTAGTGGGGGTAAGTCCAATCCATAAACAACTATTTTCTGGTAAGGAAGTCCACTCTAGCATTGTTATAAAAAATAAACTATTGGGTTAAAGGTTAGGAATAATATTATTTACCTACAACTGAAGTCAGTCCTCATAAAAAAAATGGCGGGTGTGTTTTGCCATTGGTCATAATAAATAATTTTGCGCGTAGAAATACGATGTTTTTGTTCAAATCAATTTATTTACTTTGTGAAAAATATATGTGATTATGTTATATTTTTTTGAGTCATCTGTTAACGATTTTTGGTATTACAAAAAATGATCGGGTCCAAAGAAGGCGTGTAAGGGCGGAGACTGTAAAGTTCCTCGTCCTCCGCACACCCGCCTTTCAGTGCGCTGCTTTCTTGGGAGATTTTCCGTTATGGCACCGCCGCTAGTCATTTAGTTCTCCATTGTTGTATCTGCAATGTAGATATCTAACAGTGATAGATTTGTTATCAAAACCAGTTTTACAATATGAATTAATGTCAGGATATAACAGAATACAATAGCAAATCTATTGGTTTTATCACCTGTTTTGATAGAAACCGTTACTTACTTACATTTTACTGAATGCACATATGTCAATGCCGATGTATGATAACGTGCAAATGTAAAATAGGCGAATCAATACATATGTATTAGTGGCATAGACAGACGTATAGATATAACAGGTAGATTCAGAAGGAAAAGGTTCTACCAACATAAAAGATAGGTACTTAAGTGCCTCGTATGCTTTTTATCACAGCTACTAAAAACTTCTGTACTTACTTATTGGGCGAAATGAACTCTTGATAGTCGATCTAGAAATTGAAATAAAACTACTTTTACGGATTTTATAGATAATTCGGAAATTATAAAACATCCTCAACAGAGAAGATGGCTCTAGCCACCTGCTTGAGACTATTAAATCCAAATCCAAGCCGAAAACTGCTAGACCTAGAGTACAGAGCTCGTTTTAAGTGAATCGGATTGCCAATAATAATCCACAAAATGGAGGGTAACTGTGTGTAACTATAATATCAAGACGACCAACACCTTAGTTTGCCCGTGCCCATGGATGCCGTAAAGGGTCCGAAACGCCGGGATAAAAATAGTTTTATTTCAATGTCTAATATTCGTGTAAGTGTCAGAAATCAATAAGTCGATCTAGATGCTAGAAGCAATTTTAGTTGGTTCCATTTAGAAATAAAAGGGGCAGGAGAAGGAAAAACATTTTGTTAAACGCACGCATCTTATGAACCACTGTTTCGATTAGAAATAATAAATAATAATATTCTGTGTCAGACTGATCCATGAAGGCTTTAAGCTACTTTTAATCTGGACGCGCGTAGGTACACCTACATAATGCGAGTGAAACCACTCGCGGAACTGAATATCAACCCGTCATATGTGCGCATTATTGATTTTCTACTGTTCTCTAATTAGCGGCATACAAGAGGTTAATTACTTTTTCTTTCTATTACAGAAGCAGGCTTCAGAAATGACATCGTCGTTGAAGCCCACTCGGATGTAAAAACAGATAAAGAAGAACATAACAACAAAGACAAGTGCCTCAAATGTGCTAAAGCTTTCTTCGTGATCCTGGGCATGTTAGCTGTGGTTAGTAACTGTAATCAATTTGATAATCCCTTACGCCGTTTGCCCACCGTAGCTGTCACCGGACCGTCATCGCTAACGAGATGACGGCGCCGATTTAGCGATTCTTACATTTATTACGGCCGTGTGTCCACCGCACAGCCGTCACCCGAGCGCCGTCACCCCGCCGCCGGTACTAAGCACGGCCCGAAAAAATCTCGTCCTCGTTGACGTGCCGGTGACGGCGGCGGTGGACAACCGGCCTTAAGCTGGGTACTCACTTAGAAGTGTAGCACGTAACGGTTTTTTAATTTATTTCTTTATTTCAAGCAATCAGGGCCCATAGAAATATAAATACATATAGGTATATCGTACAATACTTATAAACCATTAGCCATTTCAATACATATGTTACGGCCAAAGTAATAAGTCTGCATATTATACATATTATCTAGCTATTATTTATGATATCTACTCAATTTGGATAAAGTGATAATTGACACAGAATTAATCACATTATTTAGCAATTTTATATAATATCTCCATAGACTTAGATACTGTAATAAAACAAGTAGGTAAAGATTATTATTTCATGTTAACTAACTAAAGTGTCTGGTAGCTGACCTTAATATAATTCGAAAAAGGCTAGTTAGCACAGTGCAGGGCGCCCCATAATAGTAGCGAAAAGTCCCCTCTTTGAGGTGTGGCTCGGGCCACTATATGGACGGCCCGGAGTATACGGTGAACCCTCACAGTCCTGGTGTGCCTGCCTGGGAAGGGCACCGCTGTGTACTCGTCGAGGCAATAGGCAACGGTGACCTCTCGTGTCCGGCACTAGTTCAAGCCATGGACCGGGGTGAGAGGTAATGGGATGCCGTCGTCTCATGCAGACGCTAGAGAAGTTCATACCTCTCATCCCAGCTGCTGCCATGGACGTAGAAGACACCACGGGCGCCGGGTGTCGAGCGACGTCTCCCGGCCATCGTAGGCGTGGGTTTGTGAGCGGGGAGTTTCGGTTGGCTCATCGTCCTTCCGTCTCTTAGAGCGCAGTGCGCGTTATTCCACGCGCTCCTCGAAGAGATTCAGCAAACCCCAGTGGGTTTAAGTCACTAACAGTCTGACACTCCTTCACGCTGCTAAACCACAGCGGGAGGAATCATTTGATGATTTATCATAAAAAAGTCGACAATAACTTAAACCGTTTAGAATTAGTCAGTACCAAGTTGGTTATACCTACCATATTTATTACTTTGGCTAACTTTGACCAGCTATTATGAATAATATCCAGATAAAGTAATTAATTTATCACATTGTCAAGTCAATTTGGGTAATATATGTAATAACCAGTAATTATGTATAATAGTGCACTTATAGAGGCCTATGTCCAGCAGTGGACTGCGATAGGCTGATGATGATAATGATGATGATTATGATGTCTAAATATATAAAACTCAAAGGTGACTGACTGACTGACTGACTGACTGACATAGTGATCTATCAACGCACAGCTGAAACCACTGGACGGATCGGGCTGAAATTTAGCATGCGGGTAGATGTTATGACGTAGGCATCCGCTAAGAAAGGATTTTGATCAATTCTACCCCCAAGGGGATAAAATAGGGGATGAAAGTTTGTATGAAACTTTGTCAATTTTAAACCGATCGGATTGAGACTTTGCATGCATAAAGCTACTATGGCGTAGGCAACCCTTAAGAAAGGGTTTTGATAAATTCCATCCCTAAGGGGATAAAATAGGGGATGAAAGTTTGTATACATCTTCTTAGATTTTATGAAGAAGTCCTGATGACGAATCAGAATTTTATGATGACGTTCGCTTAAATACGATTTTGATTAATTCAACCCCCATTCAACCCCCACGGGTGATAAAATAAGGAATGATGAAGGATGTAAAATGTATTAGTTTGAACCTATCAGTACGTAATGGAACGAACAAAATAATGTTTAGTTCTAATCTAAATATATAAAACTCAAAGGTGACTGACTGACTGACTGACTGACATACATATAAATAGACACACATCGTCGTCACCACCTTGATTGATCAACCCGTGCTGCTGCTAAGTAGTTATCCTAATTATACTGTTATGTAAAAGAATACACCTACGGCATAAGTAGTATTTTGACAATTCCAAATTGCCCACGCAGACGAAGGCCCGGGCAACAGCTAGTATAATATATATTTAATAACTATGGCTGTAACATATACAATACTATACTTACATCTATACAAAACTTAAATATACTATAAATATATAACAGATATCGTTTTAATATAGATATTACATATTCAATATTTGTTATTTATTGTCCCACTGCATGACACAGGTCTCTTCTCGTACGTATCAAAGCTAAGCGTTAATCACCACGCTTGCTGTTTGTGTTTCCTCAAGATAGTTTCCTTCATCACTCAATCATTGGTGTCCAAGTTATATATTGCAAGATAGAAAAGTTGCATTGGCACTTGCCTGACCAGGAATCGGACCTGCACACTCGCTTTAAAGACAACTATGATGTTAAAATTTCAGATAGCAGCGGTGGCCCTAATAATTGTCTCAGTAATATCTTCAATAGCGACGAAGGCTTATGATTCAGACCAGTCCAGCCGGATGGTTTCCATGGTACTGTTGGCTGTGTCAGCTGCTGTGACCATATGCGCCATCATTTATGGCGAAGTGTCTGTTTTTAGGAATCGGCCCAGACCTATACTTGTGGTGAGTAGATGGAACAGGATACCTATATATAATTACAAAAAACAGAATATAGGTAATATAGAATACAAAAATTATAAAAAGTTTAAGTTCATCATAATCCTCCGAGCCTTTTTCCCAACTATGTTGGGGTCAGCTTCCAATCTAACCGGATGTAGCAGAGTACCAGTGCTTTACAAGTAGCTACTGCCCTATCTGACCTCCTCAACCCAGTTACCCGGGCAACCCAATACCCCTTGGTTAGCCTGGTGTCAGGTTACAGGCTTCTGACTACCCGTAACGACTGCCAAGAATGTTCAATGACAGCCGGGACCTACAGTTTAACGTGCCGTCCGAAACACAGTCATAGGTGTCTAAGATAAGATATATTATATTAAAAAATGTAAGTGCAGTAACTACTAATTGTGAAATTGTATGTTTTTATGTTTTATGTAATTGTGAACTTGGTTGTAGAGAGTAAGTAATCCCTGGATCTACAGTCCAAATATTTAGCCCATCTCAAAAAGGAATTATAGTCCTGACCCGATTAATTTTTATACAAATAGCTATAAAAAATGAAGTGCGTGTACCTAGTAATGTTCTCGAAGACGCAAATATTACCTTTAATATTCAATTATGTGTTTATATGTAGAACTGCGAGGAAACACATTTAATTTTATGCATTTTTTATGACTGCAATTGTACTATTAGTGTTATTAAATTACAATAAAGTCGTAAATGTTTTACAACTTTGTTTCAATGTATTTCTAAGAGAATTCTATCATAAGTTTATTTGTATTTAGATGGTTCATAAAGAAATTGTAAAACACTGTGGAATATGATAGTTTTAACCGGATTTTTAAATAAAATGTCATACCTATAGGTATTATATTACTAGCTCTCCATGAAAGCTTCTTACCGTACCTGAATAAAATAATATAGCCCATGTCAATCGGCTAGAAATAATTTCATAATAATTTCAAGCCGCATCAGAAGTTTCGTAGTAAGTATCCTTGTAATGGATGGACTATCAAAATCCTCATTATAAAACCTTGGCTCTCTCAAGGAAATTGAGTGTCACAATTACAATTTCAAGAAAAAGGATCCAAGGTTGTCGTGCCCTTGAGGTCTAATGTATAAATGTATTCAAGTTCAATGGAAAGCCGTTGGCATATCACGCGAACTTCTGCTGGCTAATTAGGCTGGTTACGTTCTTGACCAGTCTGGATCTTCGTACTTATTCATTAGGCGCTGACTGTTGATGTTGATACAGTCGTATATGTAAGTCGAGATCGGTTGAAGGTTCTACTTAGACTATATTTTCGCTAGATGACACCTGTTATCTAAACCTATCCAATAAACGATTAACTGTTTGTGAGTCCCTCCAGATGATTATCAAATTACTTCATTTTTATTAATTCAATCAACTTTAAAATCCAAGCCTACTCGGATAATTCCTTTAAGCGCTTTTTTAAAAGAAACTTCGCAGCCGCAAAGATATTTGACGATAGCTACTTGACAGAATGTTCTGAACAGTTTGAGCCCCTTTAATTGTTTAATTCTGACGGTTTATTTCAGGCCGCAGTGGTCCTACTTCTCCTAGCGATAGTACAAGCTCTGATAGCCGGCATATCCGTGACTGTGGAACCGTCTGACGAGGCCAAGCTCATGAGGTCCCTGACAGAGTCCTTCAGACAGGCGAAGGAGGACAACATGAGGCATGCCAAGATTTGGGCTATGACGCAGTCCGATGTAAGTTACACTACTATCTTATGAAGTCTAGTCTCTGCCATACTCACTCTGCTACTACTGAGTATAAGCCTTCAAAGACAATAACTCTTACTAATATTAAAAGATGCGTGCAAATCTGACGCGCTTTCACGCCAAATACTTAACCGATTTAAATGAAATTTCGTACTCAGATAGTTCAGCTAAATCTGAGAAAATAAATTCTACTCTTTGTCCGGGAGTAAACAGGTAAGTAGTTGAAGACAATTTCATAATCCTTATACGTTCCTTCTAGCTAAATTGTTGTGGAGTATACGGTCCAGAAGACTACCGGGTCTCAACATTACCATACTACTTCCCTCCAAATGTGCCGATATCGTGCTGCACATCATACGACTCCTCACGGTCAGACCTGGTGCAGGAAAGAGATAGAGAGCTATGTAAAGTGAAGAAGACTTACTTCATGACTGGCTGCAAAGAATTAGTGCTGACGGTGTTTAAAGAGACATCGTCTATGGTGTTCTCTATGGCTGTTATACTTATTGTTTTGGAGGTTAGTTTATATCTGGAATTACTTAAACCTACATAAATTATGTTTCGCGCCACCGTCACGCGGCAAGTCCGATAGACGCAGCGCTAGTGTCTATGCCGACGCTTAGTATTCAGTCGTGGCCTTCTTCAGGCAGATGCTGTTACAGCCTTTTTTCTTTATCGTCCCACTGCTGGGCTGCGGCCTCATCTCACAAGGAGAAGGATTGAGCATTAATCACCACGCTTGCTCAATGCGGGTTGGTGATTTCGGACTGTATAGTCCAGGTTTCCTCAAGATGTTTTCCTTCACCTTTTTATCAGCCATTGGTGTCAAAGTAATACTTAGAAAGTACATACAAACTTAGAAAAGTTGCATTGGTACTTGCCTGACCTGGAATCGAACCCACGACCAATCAACTCGAGAGGTTGATTCTTTACCCACTAGGCCACTAGGCAGATGCTAGTTCAGTTAGTTTGATTTATTCATTCATGTATCTTTATAAAAAAATTAAAAATCATATTGAACTGTTTCATAATAGGTACCTACTAATGTTGTTTATTTGTTTTTTTCAGGCGTTACTTCTAATCTTAGGTGCCGTTATATACCAAAAACAGAGCACGAAATCATTTAAGTGACTGTTGTTTTGCACAATAAACGTTATTTTAATATGTAGAATAACCAAAAAGCAACGAAAACAAACTATCGCCGAGCAGCCATTGAGATCTCACTTTAGTTTTAAATTTATCTAAAGGACATACTAGATGGCGTTGTACGCATAAATGCTAAGCGACCTTCGTAAACTGTTCAAAATCTGTTGTAAATAATATTGACGACTTACAATTTAGTACATAAATAGAATAGATTTTTGTACTCACGTTAATTTTATTTCTTGTTTTAATGTTACATTATTAATTGTTTTTAGTCTAACAGTTAACAGTCTTTGCATAGCTACGAATAAGTGAATAACACAGCGTTTATTTTAAGAAACGACTAAATAAATAGTATTTGTATGCCATATGAGTTCATTTTTACCTGGTCTCACATAGAACAAAAAGTTTATCATGTATTGTTTTAAATATTGTGGTTAGCGCCATCTTGTGTCACTTGCATGAACTGCTTAAAAAGAATATAGACCTCTAATTTAATAAAAATACAAAAGGTAGCAGCACTTAATCTACATGCCTTGTATTATTCTTTTTTGTTTTGATAAAAAATATAATGTATTGACTAGTACCAAGAGGGTAAGCCAAGCATGCGTTATAGTGTATCTTTATTTGTATTTTGGAGAATTGCTAAGAAACTGGTTAAACCTCGTTCTGCACTAGTTCTTGGTAGAAAGTTCGTCGGTCTTTTAAAGAGTTTTCGATGTGATTTTCAGAAACCCTTTCGTTTTTGGTGCTAGTGACAGTTTCCGATCATTAAAACCTTTTGAAAATACATTAACTGCCACACTCAGAGTCGTTTAATGGTTACTTAAGCCATTCCTTAGTGAAGGATTTGTAAGACAAACCGTCACTAAGCAGCAACTTAAGTACCTAACCATTAAACGACTCTGAGTGTGGCAGTAAGTCGTTAAAACCAAGATTTCGGTTAAGTGTTCGTTAGAGTTTATATACCTACCTACATCATAAAGGTAGGTTATATCAACGAACACTCAAGTTCTAACGTTAAAAATAAATTAATGGTTTGAAAAAACTTCCGGCTGCATCATCAGATCACTTCGATAGATCCAAAAGTCAAATGTTTTTATTTCAAATAGGCTTTTGCAGGCTCCTATGAAACGTCACACTAGTTCCAAATCTGTATATCTATTGAGCCAAGTAAGTCCTTTGTGGTTTTGTATACGGCACTAATACCAGTGGAGAACTTTCTCATAGATAAAGGACGGTCCGTCCTTTAAAAAATTACCGTCCAGGACGGTCCAGGATGCTTAGAAACACTTTTATGGATTGGAACAATGTGGGCGCACTTCCAGGTATCTGGAAAGTAACCCTCGGTAATAATACATTAATTAAACACGATGTGTAAAGGTTTACATTTAAAATTCGGGTTAATCCTGTAATCATGTAGGTAATAACAAATTGAAATTTAAACCTAGGTATGGTCATGTGGAAGTCGTGGTGGCCTAGTGGGTAAAGAACCAACCTTTCGAGTATGAGGGTGTGGGTTCGATTCCAGGGTCAGGCAAGTACCAATGCAACTTTTCTAAGTTTGTATGTACTTTCTAAGTATACTTAGACACCAATGGCTGATAAAAGACCTACGGCGAAAAATAACTGTTTTTAGTCAGTAAGAGTCTGGTACTCCCTTACCGCTGCTGACCCAGGGAGGGGTCACTTGATGATTTTTGGCGTCGTTAAAAAAACAGCCTTTTTTAAAAAAATTAGATTGTAATAAATTATCAGGTAAGAGACCGTGTTATAATGATGCACTAAATGAATAAGATAGAATGAGGAATATTCGGTAGGCATTTTCATTAATTAAATACTAAAAACTAGAAAATAAAAAATCGGTAAAAAAACTTTTAAGTTAAACGGTTTTATCTTATGTGCTCTAAAAACGAGAAAATAAAAAAATAGTTACTTACCTGTCAACCTACGTAGGTGGTCCCGATCATATTAGACTAAAATAAAAACGTGGGGCCCCTCTGAAATCCTACCTATGGCAAAGCATATCTTTATACTTTGGTAGATCATGAGCTCGGCGTTCACTGGTGAAGCCGCTACGGCTGATTATTGATTGCCAAAATCTCCAGTTACGATTATAGTAAGTCGATGCAATCCACACCTATTATACCTGTAGATGAAATTACTACAGCAATAGTTAATGGGCCCCACGTTTTTATTTTAGTCTAATACTAGCTGTTGCCCGCAACTTCGTCTGCGTGGGCAATATAGAATAGTCAAAATACTACTTATCCCGTAGGTGCATTCTTTCACGTGACAGTATAATTAGGATTAGCACTTAGCAGTCGCATAGATTCATTGATCAAGGTTGTGTTGTGGATGTGACCATTTATCTAAACAAAAGAAGTAAAGTTTGTGACGTTGTGAATATCTCTGGATCTAGTCAGCCAATTTGGAAAATTATTACGTATGGTGCGTAAGTAATTTTCACAGGAAACAGTTATAATCTATGTCTATATGCTTTGATCTCAGTGGCGTGCACTTAGAGAGGCCTATGTCCAGCAGTGGACTGCGATAGGCTGATGATGATGATGATGATGATGATGATATGCTTTGAGTCTGACAAAGCTGTCATTTGTACATTTTCTGCAGCTGCTGCGACTAATCAGAAGCCAGAAAGTCTGTCAGTCTTACCATGGATATCGGCTTGTGTAGTTGACTGGATTGAAGATAGGTAGATAGGTAGTCGCTCCAAGCAAAATATTGGTACTCAAACAGATTCGGTGACTGGAAGCCAACACCAACATAGTTGGGGAATAGCCGGATGGATGATAAAATGAGTCATCATCATCAGCAGGCGCATAGGGTAGGATAGTTTCACTACTGGGGAGAAACACTTGTATGACGGGGATTTTCTGTGCACTTACTCACTATGGTAAGGCTGACCCCATTAGGCGTGCGCGGTCCTCGGCGTGTGAGTAGCGCGGGCGTCGCGAGCACGCTGCATGAACGTCGCGTTTTGCTGCCCTGCGGCATGTGTGAAGAGTGCAAGCGACGCGGCGCTCGAGTTGCGTTCTTACCCCTTCGCCTGCTATCCCCGCCACCCGCTGTAGGTAAATGCCGCAGGGCAGCAAAACGCGACGTTCATGCAGCGTGCTCGCGACGCCCGCGCTACTCACACGCCCGAGGACCGCGCACGCCTAATGTGGGGGAGGCCTAAGCCGGGACTCCACCGAAATGTTTGCATTAGTTCACGAATAGGCAAAATGTACGTATCTGTGAGAGTCCACTTCATGTGTTCGTACTTGAAACCTGCAGTTTTGCCAAGATTTTCAAAATGTACGCTCTCAATTTGTCATTTCTTGGTGGAGCCAGCAAATCAAAAGAAACAGAAGTGTTGTATACTGGGCGTCACTACCGCACACCGGGAAAATTTCGCTCTTGCGTTTATATACCATATTTTGTGTCACACGTAAACAGGACGACAGTAAGTAAAAAAAGACCACCGAAAAACTTTCAAAGATCTGATGAACGAACAAATCAGACCTGACTTGGTCAACTGGGGCCAATCAGAGCTCTATGAAGCGATCATATGCTTTGGCTCCTACTGTTATTGTGGTTTCTGAAAATTTATTCACCTCATTCAACGATGAATGTAATTCTGATGGTACTATTAAGAACACTTGCTTAGCGCAGAAGCTGACGTTGGCAGGTCGACTCTTTTGACTTCTCGAATAGGATACCATTGGTTTTTGTGCAATGCCCACCTGCAATGCATGCTGGATTAGGATAGGATACAGGTGGATAGGATTTGCAACAGAAAACAATTCTGTCTTTGTGATTGAATGACATCAAACGTAGTTTTATATAAAAGGTGTTTTTTTAGACTTGGCTCGGGTCTTACTGAGACTGTTCGTAATCGTGACCAGTGTATTTGCGATCAGAAGTTGAAAGTAAGCATGTCTCTGGTATGCGACGCGCAATTTGTACGTTTTCAGACGCATAAAGCATTTTACGTGTGTATGGTATTAAATCGAGAAAGCTCCCATTTCTTATCTGCACTTTGTATCTGGGCTTGTTCTTAAAGCTACAGAATCCTACATTACCTACCTACCTCACGCTTAGCAGCACTTGCGAGAGACAGATCCTCCTTTCTTCTAGGATTAAGTTTACATACTTTGCATCAGAAAAAATAATGAAGGTCTACTTAATACTATTCACTCAAAGTAATTTGTTTTAATAAGGCGATTATCACACTGCCCCGCATGATGCAGCGTAGTGCGTGGATGCGTTTTTTTCCGTTGTATGGAAATATCTCCGTTTGTATGGAAAACACGCATAGTCCAACACACTGAAAATGCATCCACGCGCGTTCATGCGGATCACGCACATACATGCGGAGAAAAACGCACCCCCGCGCGTTGGTGCGGGGCGAAACGCAAGGTATGGCACACTGATCCCGCAGTGACGCGCGTGATTTTGAATGGGCGTGACGTGTATGGCGATTATCACACTGCCCCGCATGATGCAGCGTAGTGCGTGGATGCGTTTTTTTCCGTTGTATGGAAATATCTCCGTTTGTATGGAAAACACGCATAGTCCAACACACTGAAAATGCATCCACGCGCGTTCATGCGGATCACGCACATACATGCGGAGAAAAACGCACCCCCGCGCGTAGGTGCGGGGCGAAACGCAAGGTATGGCACACTGAATCCCGCAGTGCCGCGCGTGATTTTGAATGGGCGTGACGTGTATATTTGAAAATGGAAGCCGCCGTGCGTGAATTTACAAAACGCACCTACGCGCGTGAGTGCGCGAAAAACCCGCACGATGTTGCAGATCTGCACTCCCGCAGGAACGCGCGTAGGTGCGTCGACACGCAAGATGCAGCGTGATGCGGGGCAGTGTGAAGATCACCTATATTTGAAAATGGAAGCCGCCGTGCGTGAATTTACAAAACGCACCTACGCGCGTGAGTGCGTGAAAAACCCGCACGACGTTGCAGATCTGCACTCCCGCAGGAACGCGCGTAGGTGCGTCGACACGCAAGATGCAGCGTGATGCGGGGCAGTGTGAAGATCACCTAAGGCCACCACATTAGTGGAAGAGAAGCTAAACTATGTTTATGAAAAAATCCTGATATAAACTCCATCTGTAACTTTAAATGATAATTAATTGTTATACTAAAGTCATCATTTTTGACATAATATTCAAAAAATAATTTAGATGGCACCGTTTTAAATTTGGCTGAGAACTATTATTTTCCTTTCATCAAGGTAATAATTATAATAGGATTTTGATGTGGCACGGCAAACTGACAAACACTATTGAAATGTCTATCGAAAAATTACACTACGTGTTAAAATATGGTGAATTACGGAAAATACACAACTCCATCTGTTGAAATAATAATCCTCTATAAAGAATGTATGGTAATTCATTGTCATTTACCACCTCGCTCCTTTGACAAATTTTATGTATTTTATTTAACACAGATTACCACAGATGGAGCTACTTTAACCTTGGCTAAACACAATTTTCATTTTTTTTTCTTCCGAAGTTACTTATGAAGGTGTGATTTTCTGTGTAAAGGTTAATAATAGGCCGATCAACTAATATAAGTACAACATTCAAATGTACAGTTTTGACAAACAGATTGCGTGTCGTAATATTTTACATCTTGAATTCACAAAATTATTCATATCTTTTGATAGAGTGAATCGATTTCGATGAAACAAAAACTAAGTAATACCCCAAGTTACGTAGAATTTTTGTATATAAGCATTGTCTGCATTGAATTCGTAGATTTTACGTGAATCCCGAACGAACAAACAGATAAACAGACAAACAGACAAACAGACAAAAATGACAAAAATGATGGAAATGGGTTCTGTTAGTTATCCTTTAACATGCTGGCTATTTTTTTTGTCAATTTCTTCAATGTACAAAAATTACTTTTCTACAGATTTATTATATGTATAGATGATCGGGACCACCTACGTAGGTTGACAGGTAAGTAACTATTTTTTTATTTTCTCGTTTTTAGAGCACATAAGATAAAACCGTTTAACTTAAAAGTTTTTTTACCGTTTTTTTATTCATAGGCAGATGGCGCTATCAAATGGGACCATGAGTCAAATTGGGCTCATTGTCCAACAGAGTTATAGCATATGCCGTTGTGGAGGTTTTTGTTTGTACTAAAATTGTTACTATGGGCACTACCTTCAATTCTATGGCAAAAAAAAGATATGCACCTAAATAGGTTTTGTAGAAAAAGAATTGTTAGGAGTCGTAGTGCGCTTGGTTGTTCATGACATAAAACTTAATTCGCAGGATTTGATTATGCTAGGATTATGGGACCACCTTCATCACCAGGTCAGGATCTGATGATGGAAACCCTGAGAAATCGAGGGCAACTTTCGAAAATTGTAGGTGTGCATAGGTTAAAACTTGACAATGAGGTGTACGTCTGATAACACTATGCAACAGTGAAGGTTTGGAGCTGACCTGATGATGGAGACCGCAGAAGGTCGAGGGAACTCGACAACTGAATATGTAAACTACCTCGTGTTTGGGCTTATATTATTCGTATTGATGAGAACTTTCTAGAAATGCGGATAGTGACAACTATGCTTGTCACTGAAAAGCCAAAAATAAAAAACTTTTTACAAAAAAATAAAACCGACTCCCAAAAGCGTGGCGTGTAAACTCAGTAACATCCATTAGACACTGACTTCTAGGCCGATGCACCTAAGAATAGTTTTTTTTGTTTTTTCAGAGTTTGCCAAGAACATCTGATGGGTAACGACAATTGGAACTTTTTGATTGATAATTGGTAATGTTACGCATAACTTTAATGTACGTCAGATCACAGATATAACTAATATGCTGGTAAGAACCATTACCCAAGGCCAGAGATTTGATTTTGAATTAGAATCTGCATTAACGGATAATGACTTATATTTTTGGACTGGGCTAAACTTGCAACAATTCAATAGAATTTTGGAAGAGACTCCTTCTCTAACACAAAGAAGAAATCGTCCACGGACTGTCCTCGGTATCTATATCACAAAACTAAGAACAGGAGAGTCAAACGAGAGTCAACATTGTTTAATAGGTATATCTCGCCGAACACTGGAACGAAAACTTGCAATAGCCAGAGAATGTTTAATGAATGACTTCGTTAGCAGACACCTTGGTATTGGCCATATTTCGCGAGAAAATGTACTGCAAAGAAACCTGCTACTACCAAAAGGCTTGATTGGCAACGACGAAAATACAAAAGCCATTGTTATAGCTGACGGCACCTATGTACATCGAAAAAAGCTCTAACTTTTTATTTCAGAGAAGAACTTACCTTTTCTGATGGTATGTAGTGACGGCTACATTATCGAAGTTTATGGTCCGTATGCGGCTACGGATTCTGATGCATCAGAGATGCATTCGAGATAGCGTAGAAAACTTACAGGCATTGGGATATGAGGCACATCCCACCGACAAAAGACGAATTTGAAACTCAATTAACCACAGTTCAAGCAAACAAATCAAGATTAATAACATTGTGTCGGTGGGTTGTAGAAGCTGTTAATGGCAAGTTGAAAAATAGATTTAAACTACTGCGACAGGATTATTTTAATAGAGTCTTGCCGCATTTATTTGTTGATTTTAAAATTGTAGCCGCTCTTATTAACGCATTTTACAAGATAGCTGTTGATAATGAACATGTTAATGAAATATTAAGAATAGTCAATCAAAGGCTCCATACACCTAATCTTTTGAACGACTATGTACAACTGAGGAACCTGAATAGACAAAGAGCCGCATTTATTACATTGGAAGCAAATCAGCTGGAAGACTTCCCTCGGCTAACAATAAACGAGATTTTCATGATATCGCTTGGGTCATGTCAAATCGAACTTGCTAAATCATATTGCAGCGAACATTTACGCAATGGTTTATATACGATAGAAGTATGTCGTGAAAATGAATTAAATTATTTAGCAGCATGCAATCACCATCACCAACATGTGTGACTATTAAGAGGAAGAATAGGTACAGTCAAGACATGTTCGTGCACGTACATATTACGTATACATTCTGGTTAACAGAAACGAAATGGGTCGAGATGCCATCGCTCAGTATTACTGCTCGTGTCTAACAGGTAGACGCACAGTAGGAAGTTGTGCTCATATCATTTCCATAATATGATATCTAGGGTTAGGCAGGCACACACAATCTAATCCACCGGCAGGATATTTAGACGACATTATTATTGATATTGATTGAAATGTTAACAAAAATAATTTTAAGAGCGCTATTACAAAATCGAATCGCTCAGGTTTAGGTAAATTAGACGATAGCCGGCAGCACTTGCGCGCGTGTGCGTCTAGTGAAATACGCAACGCACACCTGCGGACCGCCACGCGGCACAAACAAACTTGAGACTTTGCCACTTTTATTTTCAAAATAGTTTATTGGTTTTATAGCTTATGAAATATTATTTGTACCCATGAATTTTATAACTTAGAATAGCTCGATTGAGTTACAATAAACAAATAATCGTTTACAATTTTTAAATTATTTAATCGACAACCAAACTTTTCACCATGTTTATCAATTAGGTATAAGTAATTGATTTATAAAAAAACTAAAATCTATAATTCGTCTTCCATGTATCGTATCTTCATTTTCCTGCAACAATAAAAACTAGGAATGTAAATAGTTTATTAAAACAAATATGTCTGTTGCGAGTGACAAAAAATACTTACCATATTATTTGTACTGGTATCCGATTGAGTCTGATAATCTGAATTAAATATGCTTTCATTATCCTGCAAGAATCAAAGATATCCAATAATATTATTATGCAACAGCGAAACTAACGACGATGACATTTACGTACATATTTCTATATAACCAACATCAAAAAAAGAGAACCCAATCTATAACATTTTCGCATTAGAATATCATGGGTTATTACTTGTGTATATTACATTTCAATCAGATCATTATAACTAATAAATAAAATAAAAACTCACTAGTATCAAAACGAGTTCGTTGCGCTATATTTTTCGAGCTCCGGCGAGTTTGCGCGGCGTAACAGCGAGCGATACGTCCTCCCTCGATAAGCGCTTGGCGCTGACTAAAGTTGAACACCGCGCGTCACAAGATTTATATTGATTTTTGCATTGCAAACAAAAATTATTTTAAAATATTGTTTTACTTTTAAATAGACCAATTTTTTTTTTCAAGCTTTTTATCAATACCACCTTAATTATTAAATATGTTATATTTGAATTTGGATTATACTTTCTTAGATAAAAAATATAGTTTTGTACGGAAAATTGTCAGTAACTCTCAGTTTTATAGAATTACTTTTGGTGTATTACTGTATGAATTGTAATAAATTGGTGTAAGCAAGCACAAGTACAAGATATAGTTGTATCTTGAACATTTTTATAAATGGTTAAATTGCTATATCCTCGTAGAACTGAAGCATCAAAAGATTCCCAAAAGCAACATTTTATGAAACATCCTTTGCAGAGACAAAGATTTTACTGATGTACGTGGACAAATTAAAATATTTATTGAAAACAGCCCCAAGATAAATGATCAAACTGTCTTAATCTTATTTTTGTTTTTTTTTTGTGACTATATCCAAAGCATAATGACGCATCAAAACTCGTATAAAACTCGAAAATTTGTGATAGCCCTCTTAACTGTTAGCAGCTGTTATATTTTTTATGTATACATTGAACCTGGAATTAAATCTAGATAAAGGTGTTCAATAACAAAACCTACAATGCCATAACAGCACTACTTTTTGCAGAATATTAGTTTATTTATGGTCGGATAAAAATATTTATAGCAAAATAACCCCATGGATTCTTCTCAAAAATGAGTTTAAATCTTTATATTTAGTGCTTTACAAGTATATTCATAGTGGTCTCATCTGTGTTGGTGGGTGAGCCCAAGCTTCATACATTTTTGCCCATGGTCCTTTATCGAATTATTTTGAAGTACTACTTAGACTGCGCTTTGTAACGAAACCATAGCGCGATTCAGACAGGTACAACGCCATCTATCGAGCGCGCATACAATATTTATCGCAATACAATGGAGTTTTAGCTTTATTAATTTAATGAATTATGAACTTTATGTATTAATTTGTATTAATGATAGTCTATGTATTACATTTATGTTATTCTTTTCTATTCTATGTATGTATTCATCCAATTGAATAGGTACTTAAACAACGAACAAAGTTAACAATGCAGTCAAAATCCATACATAATGTTCTTGCCAAACCGCAAATATAAAATTGTTTTCAATGGCATATTATTTTTTAATGTTTTTATAATATTTTTCCTTTATATGTGGCTAATGACCTATCTTGGTGCAAAATTTGAAGTTTCTAAGTCTGCTAGAAGTACCTTAGATTTTTGATGATCTGTCAGTGAATCAGTGAGTCAGTGAGTGACAAAATGGTGTAACTTTGATCGACCGTAACTCCTAAACTATTAATTCAATTGGCATGTAATTTCATAGTATGTTATTTTTACTAACATACTATGGATGCCACTTGTCTGAAATAAAAACTATTTTATTTATTTACTTATTATTTCGAACTTAAGCTTGTTCTAATGCCTACTATTATTCAACGAAAACCTAAACTCCTAGCTTTGTCCACGTCGAAGATATAGGGGGGGCGAAACAGCCGCGAATCGCTTCGAGAAAAGATGGTACGGCCGTGCCTAGGGTTGCCACCTTTTTTTTAAGCAAATAGAGTATATTTACTTTTTAAGGTTAAAAAAATAAAGTACAAGATCTGAAAATAAAGTATTATTTATTTAAATTGCAATTTTTTTCCATACATATTTTTTGTTACTTCTGGCAACATCTAACAAATATTTATTATCAAAGAACGTCTTAACCGCATCTTTACAATCTATGTTTAGATTGAAATATATAAATAATTCGTTTTTTATTAAATTTAGGGACGCTCTGTTTCGTTCGTCCCGCCACTTAGCATTCATCAGAGAAAAAACTCTCTCTGTAAATGCTGAAGTGGCAGGAATGGATAGCAGAAATGACACGATTTTATATATATTTACGAAATCATTACTACTTTGAACTTTTGAAATGACAAGTTGACATTTTAGGTTACGTCAAAGGGTTACGTTCAAAAGCGAGCAAAACGGGCACGGCCCGTGCCCGTTTTGCTCGAGATTTGGCTGGGGCACTGCCGTGCCCCCAGATTAATTTATCACATTGTCAAGTCAATTTGGGTATTATATATAATGATTATGTAAAATATTTATTTAATCACTATGGCTGTAACATATAGAGTCATGGACACGTAATTAAAGACACCCCCGACTCGAAGTGAAATAAATAGTTATGGTACTGACATGAGCTTAAGCACGGTATAAAATGTAATGTAATTATTATTGAAACAAATATTACATTGTGTTCTTTCAATTAAGGATAAAAAATATTTACTGTTTATAATAATTTAGATAAAACGCTTTATGGGAACTGAACACTAACTTTTGTAGCGAATACTTGGCTGGTCAGCTAATTAAAGACAGTAAATGAGAGAGAGAGAGAGAGTTAAGAAAAAAAAACGGAAGATATAGAAATAGTCGCCATACTTTTTTTTAAGTGAGTAAAATATTTATGAGAACTCAAATTAGGTAATAATTTAGGTTCCCTTCACTAACATTTTTCATTTTAGTCCAATCAATACGACTAAAACAACATTTCTGGTAAGTAAAATGTTTTAGGCTTTTTTAAATAAAGTTTTATCATGCGAATTCATTCATACCACTTGAACTGTAATAAGAACATGGTAATAAAATTATCATTAAAGATGACTTGTTAATGCACTAAAAAAATCAAGGTTTGAGAACAACTGAAAACCGACGTCAAGGAAAACTTATCCGCAGTAACAGACTTCACGGTGGTGTTATAACGAAAATAGAGAACCATTAATATTATTAGGTACTGCTTTTTCGGAGTCATTTGATGCTAAAAGGACGAAAATTGTGTCTGCAGATCTTTAAGATAACAGCCGGGTCGGGAAAACCTGTAGTGCAAAGTGTTTCGGAAGATGTTACTTTTGAAAAGCACCGCACGTCCATACTGTAGTTGGCGTTTTCTATCAAAGATGAAAGTTGCTCTAAGCAAGTATTGAAAAATGATTTTTTATCTGATAAAACAAAGGGATTCTAAGAATTCTAAAAAAATAATTGATTTTAGTCAGTTTCAAAACATGTGATGTAACCAAAGTACACCAAGAAAGTTCTCAAACGTAGGAGGCGAAAATGTTATAGTGCGGGGATGGTCGCCATTGTTTAGTGAAATGCCCTTCAGAAAGGTATTATTAAAAATAGGCGAATTCAAGTACTATAATATAATATTTTATAAACAAGCATATCGTTATAAGCTAAGCATAATTTACCGGTCATTAGGACTTTCCAAATTAGAAAAGCTCTGAAAAACACTGCAAGGGTAGTAAAAATGACTCTTTAATCGGGCAACTTATGGCGGCTTTGGTTTGGCCTATTGCAAATCCAATGAAATAAAAACTGTTAATAGGCGAAAAATACTATGGCAGTAAGTTGTACATGGAACGTCGATCAATTTTACACAGATTTTAATTAAGCATGGAAGAAAATCCCCTTAGCGACTTCTACAAAACTGACCGCTTGCTTGTTGAGGGATGTCGTACTGTTATTGAGGTAAAATGAAATAAACCAAATATTAATACATATTGGAATGTTTAATTATAGTATAGGGAATGTTGTTGTAGAAAGGTAAATCCTATTTCTCCTACTCCTAACTATTTCTTCCTCTAAGCATATGGAGTGTCTTTAATTAGATGGCCAGGCTTCGTTATGGATCATACCGCCCGGGATTCGGAAAACTAGGCCCCTAGTTTTTTTTCGCTTTATCCGAATTCCGGATAAAGCGAAAAAAAAAAATTAAGTCGTGGTGGCCTAGTGGGCAAAGAACCAACCTCTCGAGTATGAGGGCGAGGATTCGATTCCAGGTCAGGCAAGTACCAATGCAACTTTTCTAAGTTTCTATGTACTTTCTAAGTATATCTTAGACACCATTGACTGTGTTTCGGATGGCACGTTAAACTGTAGGTCCCGGCTGTCATTGAACATCCTTGGCAGTCGTTACGGGTAGTCAGAAGCCAGTAAGTCTGACACCAGTCTAACCAAGGGGTATCGGGTTGCCCGGGTAACTGGGTTGATGAGGTCAGGCAGGGCAGTCGCTCCTTGTAAAGCACTGGTACTCAGCTACATCCGGTTAGACTGGAAGCCGACCCCAACATAGTTTGGGAAAAAGGCTCGGAGGATGATGGGGGATTATTAAATATAGTCATTAGTTTTAACATTTCACAATGCCTTCTTAAATATTTTAAAATAGAAAAGAAAGTTCCCACGGCAATGTAAAAAAAGAAATACAGATGAAATGCCCCGGTAAGTTAAGATTCCAACAGTGTCTTTAATTACGTGTCCATGACTGTATATATGTATACAAAAATGAAACCCGCTTTCCGTTGTCACGAGATAACATGAAAACGGCTTGACCGATTTGGGATTTTGAAAATTAGAGGGGAAGTAACTTAGATCCGGTAGAAGGTTTTAGGATAGTTTTTGTCACTATCCGGCTACGGGACGCGGGTGAAACCGCGGGCGAAAGCTAGTTTTCGATAATATTCCAGACCGTTTTTATTTTATTGTCTAATTTGGCAATTTTTTTACTAATTGAAACATATTTATTGTAATCAGAACTATACAGGTAAGTACAGGTATGCCTACAGCTTTCAGTTTTCATGACGCTACGGTCCATAGAAGATAGTTGGAAGAAAGATAAAATTACGACTTTATAAGAAACCGGCCAAGTGCGAGTCGGACTCGCGCATGAAGGGTTTCGTACCATTATTTATAAAACGGACAAAAAAATCACGTTTGTTGTACGGGAGCCCCCCTAAATATTTATTTAATTCTAGTTTTCAGTATTTGTTGTTAAGTATAGCGGTAACAAAAATACATAATCTGTGCAAATTTTAGCTCTCTAACTATTACGGTTCATGAAATACAGCCTGGTGACAGACGGACAGCTATGTCCGTCCGTCGAACGAAAACAATAGGGTCCCGATTTACCCTTTGGGTATGGAACCCTAAAAACAATTTAAAAGTAGTTAAAATAGTTACCGTTAATATCAGGCTATAACCTGTCGAAGTGCAACCCTCAAGTACTGTTAAAAACATCAGACTTTTCTATGTAATAGCCTTGTGAAAAAAACGATAATTTCGCTGCAATATATACGAGCATCAGTGGTTCAATGGTAGAATGCTCGCCTGCCTCGCGAGCGACCCGGGTTTGATTCCCGGACGATTCATTAACTCCTTTACGTAATTTTACGTAACTTTTTATTGCCTTTAATCACAAATTGAAATAATAAAAAAGCAATTTCAAATCATGATATTTCTAATTGGCAATCAAAAGCATTTACTACCGAATTACAGAATCAGTTCAGTCATAAGTGTACTACGTTAGTTTCAGCATGACTTTTTGGTGGTGTCTCCATTATTATTTCGTTATTTCATTAACATTTAAGATAGTATGGACTGGTAAGTATTTCGTTATTCTAACAGAGTTGTCCCACCGGCATGTATCCCGAGGGGTGTGGCTTTGTTGACGATGTTTGGCGCTCGGAAAGTGTCCCGCTTATAAGCACGCCCGGTTTTGGATAACACGTCGCTGGTGTGAAAGTAATGTTCAAATATTAAGAATTCGTTTTCGCTGAAACACAGTTCATACAAAATAGAAATTATGATTAATGTGATTTTATTTTAAGGAAAGCTTACAGACAAGGTAATAAAAAAATTATAGACATGCATGAACAGGGATATATTGCTAATTACAAGCTACCATATGCAATAAACTAATAGTTTATCTTCTTGCAGTTCCTCCAGACTACTGCTTTGCTTCCTTTAACGCCAGCGACTGCCACTTACCCCCGAAACCAGTATTCTACTACTACAAACCAGGTTCTCGATGCGCAATCCAAATGTGGCGAGGATGTCCAAACCTCAATATGTTCGAAAGCGAATACCTTTGCAGCCTAAGCTGCATATTTAGAATGAATACTGTCACTCCGGAGCCTACCGAAGAAAATGTTACAGAAACAACAAAATGTAAGTTGATATAGGACTATCTTACTCGTTTCGCAAAGCAGCCCGGAATCTTTGAGTTGGTGATTGATACACCCGTGCATGGGAGGGCACGTTAATATCGGTTCTGCGCCTGATCTCTCTCCGGTAGAGTCAGATTTCGTCCCATCGGGCTATAGTGAAGGAATAAGGAGTGCACCTATGCTTGCGCCTGCGCAAATGCTTGTGTTCTATAATATGTCTTGCGCAGCTAGCTGTCCTCATTGTACGAGAACAGCCGCCGTGGGGAAAAACAGCTAATCATCGTCATCATTTTACTTTTTCTGTCTAGGCTAAGTTGCATTCTCCTAATTTCGTCTAGAGTACAATAAGTTAAAAGCACTTTAGAATAATGTAGTGGGTATTCCGTGGTATGGATTAAAAATACCTTTAAATTGCCAATTTGAACAAATAACGCACTTCATTTTGGGGATTAATATGTCCAGTTTAGTAGTAGATCGTAGACCAGTTAATCGTAAATATTTCAAAATCTCACCGCCTAGATTTCGTTTCACTGTTACTTCTAATACAACCATTCCTATTAAAGCATTTAAAACAAAATTAGAAGAAATGGATGATCGACAACTTCAGGAAATCAGTTCTATGCTGAATCAAATAATCAAGAATATAAACCCTGTAACAACTACTACTACCACAGAAATAACTGCCTCAACTACTACTACCACAGAAATAACTGCCTCAGCTACCACTGAACAATCTACTGACACTACGGAAATAATTACTACGACCGATGAGGATTATGGCGAGAAAGTTCCAAAGACTATAACTGCTGGCTAAAATTGCAGGTAATTATGATTGATTCTTAAAAGAAACACTTGATCGCGCGGTTGGCATACGCCTGCGCACGCTCCCGCGCCACTTGTGTGCTCTTTCCTGTTCTATGGATTACCATCAATATGTTTGTTATAATATGTATGTTAATAATAACTTTTTTTTTTCGAAAAATTAAATAAGACAGCTATATACGTTATTGTTTTTTTTTTAAGATGTTACTGTAAATCAATGCTATAATGTTAACCTATTAATAGAACTACACACCTTTTCAATCTATATGTTATGGACCATGTGATTAATGCATTGTAAATAATGCCCGAGCATTATGAATAATGTCTAGCTTTATCGGGCCAAGTGATTAATAACTATCTTAACTTCATTATTTATCACATTGCACGGGCATTATTATATTGCTACATGACAGATGGGCAATTTGATAATAAAGCTATATTTTACGCGGTGATATTTTCATTAGACTTTTATTAAGAGAAGATGTTAATTATGCTAAATAATGAGTCTAATTGCTTAAACTTTAGTTTATTTTGTTTTATTATAATAAGTAATTTCTATAAAACAAAGATATGTTGGAAATTTTTTGTTTTAAATGTAAATAAAAAATAAATAATGTCGGGACACCTTATCACACACGGTTGGTTAGCCCCATGGTAAGTTATTAATTAACTTGTGTCATGGGTGCTAACACAACTGATAAACTACATATAGTTACACATATACATATTTATAAATACATATTGTAACACCCAGACCACGGTCAACAAGCATGCTCATTACACAAATGTCGACCGAACCGGGAATCGAACCCGGGACCTCAGATTCGGCAGTCCGGCTTGGTGACCATTGCGCCACAGAGGTCGTCAAAATGTAATTATATTTTATGTTATATTTTTAATATGGGAAATTGTAAGTCTAGCCACAAAACAACGGGGAAATGACATAGCCTCTAATAAACGAATTCCTCTTTTTTACAACGCCAACTAATATTCCTTTGTTTATATTTTTTATTTATATTTATAACCAAATATTCTATAGAAAGCTTTAAGTAAAGGTCATCAATTATTGTGACTTGTCCTTCTTATTTTTACATTGTCATCTAATTTACTAACTCGGCCTCGTTTTCAACATATTGCCATTAGGTTATAAATCAATTAAAAAACACTGTATTAAAAATTGAAGTTAGTGACGAAAACGTATCGCTGCAAAACCGACTCCACGTAGTCTTGTCTGCCCTACCCCTGGAGTGCAATTCAAAACCGCGTAGGCGCGGAGGGGCAAGGCGGCCTGCGAGCTAAGGCGCAGGTAGTTTCAGCGTTCGCCGCCGCGGCTGAGGCTGGCCGGCTGTGCCGGCCAGCAAGCCGAAGCTGCGGTGGTGAGCGTGAAAACCATCTGCGTCGATAAGCTCGCATGGGACCGCCGGAGCCCCGCAGCGCCGGAGCCGTGACAGAAGCCATGCTTGCTGCATGTTGCTTGCTTACATTTTAAACGTACTGAGTTAAAAAATTAGAAGCTAAATAAATATATTTTATTTTAGAACTTTACTGTTAGAATGCATTGTTTAATAAGCTCCCTTTTAATATGACTTTAAGAAGCCGACCCCAACATAGTTGGGAAAAAGGCTCGGAGGATGATGATGATGATAATATTACTTTCCTTAACTTTTAAATGCAAAAACTAGTGGATTTTTAAGGCAGAAGTCCTTCATAATTCATTCAAATCATGAGGCTGATTATTTAAATGGTTTAATATTTAGTTTATTTTAAATAAAATGGCAACAACAATAAACAAATTGAAATTAAATATGTTTGTATTACTTTGCCCAAAAGGTCACGTACAATATGTATAAAGCCCGGGCAATTTGATTATTTGAATAATTATTATGAAATTGCACTCTCATATTGGGCATTTTTCATAATGACCGGGCATTATGCATACTGCCCAATTTATCACTTGGTCCATAACATATACAACATGTAACGTAATTAACGCACACCCTCAAACACCCCAATTAGAATATTATGTTATAATCATAATACATACACTGAATTTTTAATTTAACATGTATATGCATTGTTATTTACTAAATTAGTTATACCAATTCTTGGAGAACTTTTTGGTCATACTACTACGCACGCAAATATCGCGCCGCGCGCCGCTCGACTCGACATAACATAACGAAACTACGGAAAAAGCCGACAATACACGAAGTCCTATTACTTTGAGTTACGGTCTATTTGAATTTGTTTTGACTGTACAGAGTTAATATGACAATAATTTCCGTAGTTTTAATTATTTTTGGGATAAAAAATTACCTATATTAAAAATGATATAAATCGATTCAGTAAACGATTCTGAACAAACTAATTTCAGGATGTGCGTTAATTAAGTTACATGTTGTATATTCAAATTTTTCAAATTCAAATATTTTATTTCGGATTTCTCCATATTTTTAGTGTTAGTATAACTTAGCCTAATGTTAGTATTAAATTAAAATCTTAAATAACAGTTAAAGGTAGGTTTGGTTTTACATTGGATTATTTGGATAAGTGTGTTTGTACACTTACCCACCTATGTAACAGGGGAGAGTCCCACCGGTCTGAAAACACATTCAGGATGCTATTGGAGGAGGAGCGCAAGCGCGCCATCATGGAAGCGCATCGCTTCCTCATGATCGCGGCGAACCCGTCTACACACGCATCCGCAAACGTCGCTGACGCGCTACATCGCCACGGCAGCCTCAAGAGCACCCTGAATGCATTATTGTACTGTACACGTAGATCGCTGTATGCCCGCTGCGTATACTTGGTCCACAGGCTGCACATGTAAAACGACTGGCAGAAGGCCTTAAAAAGCATTATCTTGACGCCGTCGCTACAGCGTGCAAACCTGCGGGCCAGCATATTGCAACGGACAGCCAGCGACCTACGCTCCCTGTCTATGTCTAAATTATCTTTTAAGTTATCAGTGACAGTGACCCAGTGACCTAAGAAGAAAGGGAGCTTTCTCGATTTAATACCATACACACGTAAAACGTACAAATTACGCGTCGCATACCAGAGACATGCTTACTTACAACTTCTGATCGCAAATACACTGTTCACGATTACGAACAGTCTCAGTAAGACCCGAGCCAAGTCTAAAAATACAGCTTTTATATAAAACTACGTTTGATGTCATTCAATTACAAAGACAGAATTGTTCTCTGTTGCAAATCCTATCCACCTATATCCTATCCTAATCCAGCATGCATTGCAGGTGTGCATTGCACAAAAACCAATGGTATCCTATTCGAGAAGTCAAAAGAGTCGGCCTGCCAACGTCAGCTTTTGCGCTAAGCAAGTGTTCTTAATAGTACCATCAGAATTACATTCATCGTTGAATGAGGTGAATACATTTTCAGAAACCACAATAACAGTAGGAGCCAAAGCGTATGATCGCTTCATAGAGCTCTGATTGGCCCCAGGTGACCAAGTCAGGTCTGATTTGTTCGTTCATCAGATCTTTGAAAGTGTTTCGGTGGAAACTTACTGTCGTCCTGTTTACGTGTGACACAAAATATTATGGTATATAAACGTCCTCCGCAAGAGCGAAATTTTCTCGGTGTGCGGTAGTGAAGCACAGTATACAACACTTATGTTTCTTTTGATTTGCTGTACGCTCGCAATTTGTCATTTCTTGGTCTCCATCAACACCCACCACCAATGACAAATTGCGAGCGTACATTTTGAAAATCTTGGCAAAACTGAAGGTTTCAAGTACGAACACATGAAGTGGACTCTCACAAATACGTACATTTTGCCTATTCGTGAACTTATGCAAACATTTCGGTGCAGTCCCGCCTTACCATAGTGAGTGAGTGCACAGAAAATCCCCTTCATACAAGTGTTTCTCCCCAGTAGTGAAACTATCCTACCCTATGCGCCTGCTGATGATGATGACTCATTTTATCATCCATTCAGCTATGTTGGTGTTGGCTTCCAGTCACCGAATCTGTTTGAGTACCAATATTTTGCTTGGAGTGACTACCTATCTACCTATTTTCAATCCAGTCACACACTACACAAGACGATATCCATGGTAAGATTGACAGACTTTCTGGCTTCTGATTAGTCGCAGCAGCTGCAGAAAATGTACAAATGACAGCTTTGTCAGTCTCAAAGCATATGTACATAGATTATAGCTGTTTCCTGTGAAAATTACTTACGCACCATACGTAATCATTTTCCAAATTGGCTGACTAGATCCAGAGATATCCACAACGTCACAAACTTTACTTCTTTTGTTTAGATTTTTCACATCCACAACACAACCTTTATCAATGAATCTATGCGACTGCTAAGTGGTAATCCTAATTATACTGTCACGTGAAAGAATGCACCTACGGGATAAGTAGTATTTTGACGATTCTATATGGCTTGTGTTTAAACGCCACCCAAAAAAGTACCTATTTTACTACCAAAAAAATTCTAAACGGTTACCAAAATGGATAAATGGTCACCAAATAACGTTTCCAAAAATATTATTAGATAAAACCATTTTTTCGTATTATTGACTACTAAAAAAATATATGGACGCCTTTAAAATACACGAAAACGAATCGCTGCAAAACCGACTCCACGTAGACTTGTCTGCCCTACCCCTAGAGTGCAATTCAAAACCGCGTAGGCGCGGAGGGGCGAGGCGGCCTGCGAGCTGAGGCGCAGATAGTTGAAGCGCTCGCCGCCGCGGCTGAGGCTGGCCGGCGAGCCGGCCAGCAAGCCGAAGCTGCGGTGGTGAGCGTGAAAACCATCTGCGACGATAAGCTCGCATGGGACCGCCGGAGCCCCGCAGCGCCGGAGCCGTGACAGAAGCCATGCTTGCTGCATGTTGCATGCTTAATTCTATGCTCTGTCAATTGATATGGGATGTGCTATATTTAGTTTATTTTAAGTTAAATGTCAATAACAATGAAATAAATGAAATTTAATATGTTTGTATTACTTTGCCCAAAAGGTCACGGGCAATATGTATAGTGCCCGGTCAATTTGATTGTTCGAATAATTATTATCAAATTGCACTCTCATATTGGGCATTTTTCATAATGACCGGGCATTATGTATACTGCCCAATTTATCACTTGGTCCATAACATAGACATCCCATCTGGTCCCTTGGCATGGTCACGTGCTAAGCCTTTGGGTTCTCAAACGCCTGGCACTCCGGCGGTGACACTCTTGTCACTTGTCACGACGGATAAAGTCATTAATACTAGCGTGCCGTGTCATGCGACCTGCACTCTTGCTGCAAGAAAAACCGTGGTGACATAGATTACGTTAGTTAAATCGAACTTTACATGTATAGCGGCTGCCACTGTGAACGTTAGCACGAGTAGCTGCTAAACGTACTGCCATGAAGTTGGATTGCCATAATGACGTCACAAGCGTGAAGACCAATCTGACCGCGTTATTAGTCACCCGTTGTTTTTATAATATACATTTTTAATTTAAGAGTTTTTCGCATTGTATAACGAAATAATTTATTATGCTAATAAAAATATATATACATAACATATGTAGCATATTATACAACCAGTTTTTCAAATAATCAGGCAACAGTCGTTATATACTTCTCTTATGAAATAGCAGTATGACCAGCTGGATAGGTACTTATAAAACTTTGTCTATTTCATCATCATCATCTGCTTCGCCTTTTCCCAACTATGTTGGGGTCGGCTTCCAGTCGAACTGGACGCAGCTGAGTATGTGTTTTTATATGAAGCAACTATCTGTCACACCTCGTCAACCCAGGCAGCCCGGTAGCCCTTGGTAGATAAGACTGCTTGTCCGAATTTTTGGTTTCTCGGATGGTTAGTGAGAAACTAATTATAGCCAGGTTCCAAAGTGAAGACGTATGTATATCAAGATGGTGGTCAATCAACAGATCGTGGCTGATCCTTGGCCACGAGCTCTTCACAAAGCAACCATTAATGATGACGTATTCAAAAGGCTCCCATTATCCTGTACCTACTGTAGTCCATTATCCCTCAATAGCAACGACCGATACCGATAATCGATAGACTATCGATACAATCGAGATTTCAATCGATTCTGCTGTAATTGACATAATAATAGTGCTCAGCTCGACATGTTTATATCTTTCGATTTATCTGTTTGCTGGTTAATATAAATGTGGGCAGAATTGGCGATGATATGTGGACTGAAAATTAAAAGGAATGTGGTCATGTGATGGTATCTATTAAGAATTAAATGTATGTAGTTCAGTAGATTGGGTTCTGTACATAATATGTGTTCAAAACGAAACGATGGTCTTTGAGATAGCTACAATGTTTTATTAGATAGGTCATAAGTAAGTTCACTGGAATTATAATAAAGCTGGAGAGTTTGAACATTGTTCCGGAAACTGTGTTGACTTTTTTTATTATCTTTTAACTTTGTCAAAAACTGTCCAAATCGCGTCCTGATGTGGGAACCGGGCATCAATCAGTCATGTTACCGCCCAAACTAAGTATAAAACTTTATAGATGAATCACATCATGTGATAGTCGACTACAAAGTAGAATATTAATGCCTTTCAAGGTCACACCACCCCTATCAACGGCGTGGAATGAACTTCAAGGTCAAGTCCCCTGTCATTTGGAGAGTCCATTACAAATCTAAGGGAGGATCGATGAATGAGGGGTTGTATGAATTACTGTGTAATGATTTCAAGACCAAATTTGTAAAACAAAACAGGACACTTAAAAAAAGTACGAAATGTCGGCAAAAAGACTCATGCATCGGCCGGGAATCGAACCCGGGCCGCATCAATGCATCATTGTTGAGCAATCGGTAAGTGCTAGATACTATAGGTACCTATATGGTACCTTTTTTGTGGGTTTCGCTGTGGGTTATCGGACTTGTACTGACCAAAAATACATCGTTTGCCGTCGTAGGCCTTTTATGTAGGTACCAGGGCCACGGTAACTCTTTCAAATAATCCTGTAGCCCAGGCAATTAGGCACTTACGTTTGCGAAATATCATCATGCATCTATCAGTAGAATGTTTATTCGCGTAGGTACCTACGTAGGTAGGTACCTACGTATTATTATATTATAATGTAGGTAGGTATAATTAGTAGATATAAGTTGGTATAATTAATGCATGTAGCCTAATTTCAATAAATAAATACCTACCCTTGCATTACATAAATCTTTAACCACCTCATACCTAGGTACCTTCCTAACACAAATTACATTAGGCTTTGCTATGTTTACCAAATAACAATATAGGTACTTCCTAATGTTTCGGAAGTTGAAAGGTCACCTCGAGATGGCGCCAAAATGCAAAACAAGATGGCGACATCCGAGCAGCTGATCGACCGCACCTGACGCGCTCCGGCAACGCAAGTCTCGACTCGCAGTCAAAACGAATGAATGAGAATGACTCAGTTGCGCCAAGACCGAGTGACGGAAAGCCGCGTCAATTGTTTATTTTATTCTAATGGACGATAAATGCTATCGATGTTTCAATCACTAAATAAACAAAATATTACGCACGTTCCTAAGGACGATTGCGTAATTTCGCAGTAAGCGATGTAGTTATGTGTTTATATCGATTTAAGAGATGTTCTCGATGTGGGACAGTGCTCTCAGTCAGTGTGTCTAGGTCAGACGCTTTTGGTGCTCCGTCCGATGTTTATCTTATCGTTCGTTGCAATTATTTACCTGCCTACAGTTGTCGTGTATTGATTGAAGGGGAGTCGTTGACTCGTTATCAGTTTGTGTGAAGTGATTGTTGTTGTTTGTGTTTGTGAAGGATAAAATATCATGTTTGGCGTTTTTATGAAGCGGTGGAAGCCTAAAAGGTGAGTGTAGTTTTTAGTTCGCAGTACTTACATTGATTATACTTGATATTAGCATACCTACTTAATCAAACTGAAGGCTGATTTATTTTCGAAAAAAAAAACATAGTTTTGATAACCTTCACAATGAATCATGAATTAATAAATAGTCAAATTCAGTTGTCTTTATCACTTATACAAAATGTCAGTTGATTGGTATCAATCCTCAAACAATCGTCCGTTGATGTTGATTAAATCAATGGGGTTTAATTCAAACAATCCGCTGTAATGTAACCTAACTTTAAATAGAAGTCGGTACATCAAAAATATACTGTTTTTAAAGACGGAAATTCCTTAGATATGTTTGCATCTAAATTGGGACTAATTTTGGCACGTAACAGACATGCGGCAGAGATGTGTTGACAGACTAATGAATAAAAATAGAAGAAATAGATTTAACGGCAGACTAATGAAATAACGGCAGACAAGTTTCACTATGATTCTATCGAATTCTTTGAATTGGAAACGTTAAACCATGGGTTCTTTCCTAGTAAGTACTATCAGCGTTAAATTTTAAGAAGATCCACTGACCATTAGATCAAGAACTAAGTAATGTCGAGTTGCACTCTAAACGATTTGACTAATGAGAAGGTTATGGTTATGGGCTTATGGGTAATCGTTATACCTAGTTAAATGGGGCAACTCATCCTAAGATTCTTCGCTAGTAACTAGTAAGCTTTAAGTTTAGTAAGAGGCTGGGACTTACTGGTAAATGAGTAAATCTACGAGGTGAGGCTCACCCACCAGTGTCGTAGCTACTTCAGACCGCGCTACCACTTGACAGACGAAGCGAGGCCATGATCGAGGCATAAGTAGATACCTATTATAGGTACCTAGTAAGTAAGGCTACATATCTACTACCTAATAACCAGTGATACTTATCTAATTACACGTTCACGTTGTTATTGCACTGATTGGATCTGATAAGTATCGTATTAGTGTGATAAAATAATAAGTCAGGCTGCTGAAGTTTAATCTTGATAAATACAGTAGTAGGCACGTTTTCATTGTAACATTATATTTTTTACACCAACATAGAGCAACACCAACTGAAGCCAAATATCTATAAGTTAGAAAAAACTAAAATTTTAACCATCAGGTTACATAAAAAGGGGTGCTAATTAAACAGGCTTCTTTTTAATATCATTATTCGCCCCCAAAAATGTATGTTGCCTTCTAAATTACTAAGTCAGCCACAATTAATAAAGCGTCGAGCATCTAAATAATACTATCTTAGCCACGAGTTATCTTCCACTTTAAATACAACTCAGCATGATGGTTATTTTTTTGCATTGCATTCTAACAGTAAACTTCTTAAATACGATTAAATGACATCATAAAAATATTTATTTACCTTCTAATTTTTTAACTCGTACCTACTGAGTTTTCTGGGTCAATTAATATGGGATGTATAACACATCCCATATTAATTGACCCAGCATGGAAGTAAACATGCAACATGCAGCAAGCATGGCTTCTGTCACGGCTCCGGCGCTGCGGGGCTCCGGCGGTCCCATGCGAGCTTATCATCGCAGATGGTTTGCACGCTCACCACCGCAGCTTCGGCTGGCCGGCAGGGCCGGCCAGCCTCAGCCGCGGCGGCGAGCCTTAGGCCCGGTATCCACCAAAGCGGAGAGGAGAGGAGACGAGAGGAGATGTGTTTGAATAAACCAATCCGATTTCGTTATTTCCACATCTCTTCTCCGCTTAGCTTTGGTGGAAATGGGTCAAGCGGAGAGGAGAGGAGATGTCTCATTTCTCTATAGAATTTTGTGCAGCAAGCGAGCAACTGGCACGGCAGAGCGGAGAAGTGTCTAGTCGGGCACATCGATGTTAACATCGAAGCAAAAGTATCGCTGTACGATAAACACACAACTCACATCTCCTCTCCGCAACGCATCTCTTCTCCGCTTTGGTGGAAATAACCTGCCAGCTTCGCGGCACATCTCCTCTCGTCTCCTCTCCTCTCCGCTTTGGTGGATACCGGGCCTTAAAAACTACCTGCGCCTCAGCTCGCAGGCCGCCTCGCCCCTCCGCGCCTACGCGGTTTTGAATTGCACCCTAGGGGTAGGGCAGACAAGACTACGTGGAGTCGGTTTTGCAGCGATTCGTTTTCGTCACTAACTTCAATTTTTTAATACAATGCTTTTAATTGAAGGTTATAAATGGCAATATGCTAAATAAAATGAATCCTACTACTTTAAAAAAAAAATGAGGCCGAGTTAGTAAATTAGATGACAATGTATAAATAAGAAGGACAAGTTACAATAATTGATGATCTTTTATTGAAGCTTTCTAGTAGTTGGGGTTATAAAAAAGACGAATTCGTTTATTAGAGGCTATGTCATTTCCCCGTTGCTTAGTTATAAAATTAGATGTTTAATCATGTGTCCAATAAATAATTTTGTGGCTACACTTATTATTATCCCCAAAGCCGAAAATCGATCTCAGTGGCGTGCACTTGGAGAGGCCTATGTCCAGCAGTGGACTGCGATAGGCTGATGATGATGATGATGATGATGATGAAAAAGATTAACTGTCGATACGTGACTCTAAAGGTGAAGTGAATCCATACCTATGACAAACTGTGACAAGGCTGTTGGTTTATTGTGTAATATTTTAAAAGGATACCTATTAGATTTTATATTACAACCATAAAATATAAACGAGCAGAAGCTGGCATGATACCTTTTAATATTATTATGTATTTATCAACGACTACCCACCGGGTCTGGAACGGATATGCAGTCATTCCTGTAAAACAATGACAGCATTGCAGACATGCATTAAGTCTTAAACCGACCCTAACATAATTTGAAAATGGCGTGTAGTTATAAACCTACGGGCTTTACAAGACAGTTGACGTTAATATTTGCCGGAATGTGGATGTCCTAAAATTACAGAATCTAACTGTAGTAACAAAATGCTGTCCTACATGCATAGCTGCATTAAACGCTTAACATGAGTGTTATGTTGGTAAACCTAGCGCCGAATGCGCGCCGTAATGTTGGTAAGTAATTTTAATAATTTTTGAATTAGTACACACGGTCATACCGTTACCGATTGCAGTAGGTACTTGCTGACGCCTGAGTCGGCTAATGCTTAATGCTCAAGTGTCGGGTTTGCAAAAAAAAAGAATGCAAGTCATACAGGCAAATTAGGATATCACATGACATACAACCGTCAATCTGGGGCCCGATTCTCCTAATTTTACTTAAGCGACCTTCGATTGACGTTCGACTCGATTCGACTGAGATCCAATCCCGACTCGATTACGATTGAGCCGTATGTGGCATTCCGATATTTTTTCTTTGAAATAAACGTTTTTATCCTTTTCTGTCATTCAATACTTAATGAATCATTTTGTCTGCAAATTATTTACGACTGCAAAATGATTGTACAGCAAACTACCGTATAGACCAAAATCACCAAAATAGCAGACCAATCGCAAACCAATCGAATGTCGTTGGAATACGATTGGTTTTATATTAGTAGCAGAATGCCCGATATGGTTAAAACTGCTATTGCGATGATATTGCGATTCAATTAACTTAGGAGAATCGGGCCCCTGCCCTTATCCCAGTTTAACTTGGGATCGGCTTAACGCCTTAAATAATTTTGTTCAGAATCGTTTACTGAATCGATTTATATAATTTTTAATATAGGTATTTTTTTATCACAAAAATAATTAAAACTACGGAAATTATTGTCATATTAACCCTGTACAGTCAAAACCAATTCAAATAGACCGTAACTCAAAGTAATAAGACTTCGTGTATTGTCGGCTTTTTCCGTAGTTTCGTTATGTTGTGTCGAGTCAAGCGGCGCGCGGCCACGCGCGGCGCGATATTTGCGTGCTTAGTAGTATGACCAAAAAGTTCTCCAATAATTGGTATAACTAATTTAGTAAATAACAATGCATATACATGTTAAATTAAAAATTCAGTGTATGTATTATGATTATAACATAATATTCTAATTAGGGTGTTTGAGGGTGTGCGTTAATTACGTTACATGTTGTATAATACAGAAACTGGAGATGAAAAAGATGTAGGCCTTATAGAGACTTATTACATGAAAGCTTTTAGATAGCTTTTAGATATACATGTTCTGGTTTGTCGATCACTTCCTTCCTACGGTGTGGGCTGCTCTTGTATCATCTTCTTCGGTTTGGTGGAGCATCTGTCACATAATATGAATCCATTTACTGCACAATTTCCTTGTATCACATATTAACATATCACAACAAAATATTTACATAAAGTCATATCACAACATAAAACACAACATTTACATTATATTATTTATTTATTTTAATTTATATCAATTCATAATCAGCATCACCGATAGACGTCATCGCGGTAGCACCGGCTGTCGCTGAAAAGCAGCGCTGGGACTCTGTCTCGTTTCGGGTCGCAGCATTATGCTGAGCGAGGGCCGTATTGCGCGCTTTAAGACGCATATTTTCCCCTTCTATCATTATTTCTGTATAATGTGCCTAATTTTAAGTGTGTGTATGCGTCTATTGTTGCGCAATAAAAAATATTTTCTTTCTTTCTATAGCAACAAACCGTAAAGAATCTCAACAAAAGCTGTGTAATAAAAGAACAGAATAATAATAATCGATCGGCAATTAAAGTTGATGATAAATAATAACCGATTGATGCCTCTGATAGCCTCGATTAGAATATCTTTAATAAAGGAACAAATAGCTAGGAGAAAGCTGAAAGGCTAGCGAATGAGGTATTAATTAAAATAGCTAAAAATAATAGCATTAGGTACCTAAAAGATCCTAAAGAGCCTTTTGAATTTCATGGACAATTAAGCGCTAATACTATAAGCATAGATTTAAAAATACTACTTATGTATATAATAAAGGCATAAAGGTAATACAATTTTATGCATTTGAGCAATCTAGATGTTTTGTAGGCCTTCTTAATATTAAATCACCTTAAACAGGCTTTTACTAGGCCACGTTTCGATTTGTAGATTGGTCCAAACTTCCAAATAAAAGGCTCATCGCCATCGCCAACAGGGTGTGTGTATTCGCCCTTTTATATATACCTTCTTTGGACCCGATCATTTTTTTTTGTAATAGGTACCAAAAATCGTTGACAGATGTCTCAAAGAACCGGAACGGCTCGTTAGTTCGCTCTTGATTGATCCCCGTACGTATTTAACCTAGAAGAAGGCTCATCATCCGATTTAATGACATTTTCCAAAATGTTAATAAATATTTCATTCTGATATTTTGATAACATCCCAATACCGATTTGATAAAATTTCAAAATCTTTCATTTTACGAAGCTAACCTAATCGAAATCGTATTCAAAATTTTCAATATCTCACAACTATCCTACTAAGTCACATACAATTTCAAACAAAAAAGTACGAAAAATCAGAGGTGTACCGCAGGGCACAATACTCGGTCCACCGCAGAAGATTTACTACTAAAATGTATAGCTATGTGCACCTAGTACCTACATACACGCTACAGTAATAAACAAGTCAAGCTATAACAAAAGCGTAAAATATCACAGCATATCACGCGATGTGAGCAGAACCTTATAGTAATAAATTGGCTGTAACGCATATCGAGTACGGATTGGATAGGTAGTTCACCAAACGACAAAGTTATTCCAACTTATTGTATTGATTTGTAGTCTGTTGTGATTGTAGAAAGCTGATTTATATCTTGAGAAATTAGGAAAGGATTTAAGAGTAGCTTATGTCCGCCTTTTATGTTTTCATCTTGCGTTGGGTTAAGCTCAGCTTAGCAAATAAATTGTATTGTGGTAGAGTCATGCATGGTGTCTTAGTGATTATCCAAAGATTATGTTGCAGTAATTCTACCTTTACTATCAATGAAAATGCAAATAGCGATCGTAAAAACCATTCCCTATATTGCTCTGTGCAAACATTATGAGCCTATTTTTATAGCCCTACTATTTAAAACGAAGCCTTTCATGTGTTCAGAGTCACCAAACTGATATTTTTACAATGTCTGTTTTGTTATTGATGTTTTCGACTCTTCAACCATCATCCTGGGGCCCGATTCTCTTAATTTTACTTAAGCGACATACGATTCACATTCTACTGAGTTTCAATCCCGACTCAATTACGATTGAAGCATAGGTGGCATTCCGCTGTTTTTTTGAAATAAACGTTTTTAACCTTTTCTGTCATTCAATAATGAATCATTTTGTCTGCAAATGATTTACGATTGCAATATGATTGTAGAGCAAACTACCGTATAGACCAAAATCACCAAAATAGCAGACCAATCGCAAACCAATCGAATGTCGTTGGTTTTATATTAGTAGCAGAATGCCCGATATGGTTAAAACTGCTATTGCGATGATATTGCGATTCAATTAACTTAGGAGAATCGGGCCCCTGCCCTTATCCCAGTTTAACTTGGGATCGGCTTAACGTCTACCATACTCTTCTATCTGAGGTCATAATCGTGTAAGTACCTAACATCAGAACTAAGCACCATATACATCATGACAGTCACTCTTTAAATTAGAGTAGGTAACACTAGAGTTTACATTACCGGTAGTATTTATTTGCCCAATTTAAAAGGTATTTGGGTCGCTACAAATGTTTTCTTGCAATACAATGTTATCAGCTGTTAACATAGTACTTATTGCTACTTAAAGATATTATCAGTCTGGCTGGCGCCATAGCGCTTGATGTCAGGTTGTCAACTTAATGTAGTAACTCGCACATGACATGTTTGCAAAGCGTTAGAAAATGTCTTTTTCAAAGGTGATTGCAAACTAGGACATTGTCAGATAAAGTTTTATTGTAACAGCGGAACAATTAAGTAGGTGTTGACAATGCTAGTGAAAATGAATGTCACTGGTTTAAGGTAAGCGTCCACAGGCACGCATCGCAAGTATCGGACGCATCGCACGTAACAGATTTTACCTTGCCTTGTATAAGAATTTATACAACGGCGTCCACTGATCCGCATCGTATGGACGACTCAGATACATAGCTATGCTATAATGCGATCCGTCCGATACATGCGATGCGGGCCTGTGGAGCCATTGAAATAGAACTGTAAAATATAAAGAGTGGCCTTTGTAATTTCAATGTTTTGTGTTACCCAGCACTTAATTGATGCAAGATATCGCAATCGCATAGGTTTGGATGTTATCAACAAAAATAAAACTTCCAACAGTTAGTTAGTTACAGCCTATTTATCGTCCCACTGCTGGGCACAGGCCTCCTCTCACACGGAGAAGGATTGAGCATTAATCACCACGCTTGCTCAATGCGGGTTGGTGATTTCAGACTATATAGTCCAGGTTTCCTCAAGATGTTTTCCTTCACCTTTTTATCAGCCACTGGTGTCTAATTACATACCAACTTAGAAAACTTGCATTGGTACTTGCCTGACCTGGATTCGAACCCGCGCCCTCATACTCGAGAGGTTGGTTCTTTGCCCACTAGGCCACCACGACTTTTTCCAACAGTAGCTCAAATAAATCTCATATTATAACAATATTAAAAGAAACCTTCAATTCATTTGTCTTCATTTATTATTCTTGGTATCTATTAACACACGTTACAAAGCCCAAAACGACCATCACCATAAATGATTATATGAATATTTTTAATTTGACAACGTTATTAAGATTGTTTTATTTCTCATCCCGATACGCCTCGGTGTAGACTGGAGTAATCTATTTTTCTAGTGCTGCCCTCTAGCTAGACCACCTGCTGAGATTTTAATTGGAAATTGGCCCTCTCTATTTGTAATGCTCACAGGCGTATATCGCCACGGTGGGTGGTCACCCTATGTTTCTGGTCCTTTAAGCGAGTTGTGTTCGCGTACCTTTATGCGTTATGTAAATCGTTCCTCATTTGTTTATGGGATACGCCGGAATAATAATGGTATTCCTTTAGTACGGAAAATACATGAAGGGATTAATGTAAATTATGCTGAGTAAAATGTTGGACAAACAAATGTTTTATAACTGAAAAAAAGGGACTTTCCTTTTCATGAAGATAGTAATTTTTCTTAAAAAACCTCTTTTTATAAAGGACATTGTTCCGGCTCCATACATGTTCTGCCTAAGAACCGTTCGAATGGAAAGTGACTTCTATAAACTCTTTAAATTATATGGAATCCTATGAAATAAGTTTTCACGAACGGACACTTCAGGAAACTAAAATAATTACGAAAAAAGTTAATATTTTGAGGTTATAAATAAAAAATAACCAAGCTTGCGTGAAATATCAGTGTAGTATTAATTAAAAATCAAACTACACTATACAAAATATCAACAATACTATGTACAGCTCTATATGTTCTCTTCTAGATCTAGGGAAAGACTACTCTACTAGATACTAGGAAAAGAGATAGTACCTAGTCAAGTTTAAGAGAATTCTTTGACAATGATCATTTTATAAAGTTGCATTTTCTGTCTGTCCCTATGAATGCTTTAGATCTTTAAAACTACGCAATGGATTTGGGTGCGATTTTTTTAAATAGATAGAGTAGGTCAAGAGGAAGGTTTACACCAAGGTTTTACATTGCCACCGTGCGAAGACGGGGCGTGTGACTAGTTTTCATAAATGCTTAGAATTTGTATGAAAACAACTACCTAAACGCTTTTGCTTTCAACGTTACGTTTCTTAATATATAGTGAATCCACTTTGGATTTGTGATAAAACGCATAAGTATCCAAAATGGAAGAGTTCCATTCACCACAATTCATAAAATATCGATGTTATTACGATGGAGAATTATTTATTTAAATGATTGTTACTACTTTTATATTAGACAGTTACCTAGCTATCTACATGCCATAAGGCGGGAATCGAACCCGCGGTCTATTACCAAGAAGGCACAGACCATACTAAAAATGTCATTACCACACAAAATAATTTAACAGTTAAAGTAAGGTTTACCAATAACAATGAAAGAGGTTTTCGAGGATGTGCAATAAAAACAATATTTATATTCAATTAAAGGTTTTTAATCATCAATATTTCTCAATAATATATTATCTAAGAACTGATCAGGGGGTTCAATTGAATTTTGGTATCTCGCCCAGCTTAAATACCAAATTATAGTCATTATGTGGGCACAACAGCTCACTGTTCTACGCCCAACGATACAATTGCAACAGTAATGCCTGATGGTAGGAGCTTCTTACAAAGTACACAATTGCGTCCAACAGTGCATTGCATCTTATTATGCTCGACTGCTTCAGACCAACACGTCGTACATATAAGGTCATGAGCTTCAACCTGTAATAAATAAATACAATAAAACATTAGTAAAGTAACTTGCAATTGTGGCAATTAATTTGAAAACCGAGAAATTGTGTGCTTATGAAAACATAAGTAGGTAGTAACATTCTTATCAAAATTAGAAAAACACTTTCGTAGACCACTTACCATACGGGGAACAGTCCATTGTTGTATGCAACATGCAAGTATATCTTCGTTTTCTAATACCAAAGAACCTCCAGCAGATCCACAATTTATACAATATACTATATTCTGCATCGATTGTTGTAATTATAATACAACTAAATTCGATCACAGACAGAGCAATATCCGAAAATGCCAGGAAAATCCAGTCCTTTACACACAGCCGAGTCTACCAAGTACGCAATCTAATCGGAGTCCGTAATCAAGCCAAAGTTGTTAGAATAAAACCATGAAACGCATAGAAAGTCACAAAAGAAACGATAGTCGCAAAGCAATCAAACTGACTTCTAGCAAACTGACTGAAGTACACCAGTGTTGCCAATTACGAAAACTATAATCCTACTCGAATGCCAAGCTAGAAATTCGCGATTTCGCTTAAAACATATAGAATACTAGTTTTTTTCTAGCTAGTCAATTTAGGTATTTAAATGAATAAAGTGTTAGCAACTAATTTTAATAACCGACTTCGGAAAGGAGGTTCTCAATTCGGTCCGTATTTACCGAAATCGCGAAAACTTCCGAAACTGGCAGCATTGGCTGACGGAAACATTTTATAAGGCATTAATAATTGTGACCCAACTTTTTATTTGGAATTTATTTATTTGAAGTGTCCGTGGAAAACTAAAATATGTTTCAAACAATAAAAAATTAAATGAAAATTTTAGTATAATTTATATTCACATCGGTTCTTAGGCCAAAATTGAACAATGTCCTTTCTTTTTTGATTCAGCACGCTGCGGAAGTCGACAAGGCCTGTATATTAAGTTTATTAAAACAGGTTATTTAAAAAAAAAAGATTAGCATTTTATTCTAGTAGTTTTTTAACGTGTTTTATAGTTGAATTATTTAATGAAAAATCTCAGTTTAAAGATTGTATTATCTTTATTATTGTATCTAGCCTTGGGCAAAAGGGATGCTAGCCTTTTTGTTGTGTGTCTACTAACGTGATTACTGGTCGTGCCCTTAGGCTTACAGGCATGGATATTCCCTTTACTCAAGTTGCTATTACTCCTGCAATTTAATAAAATGGTTCATTTACAACCCTTCGTTTCTCGAGATTGCGTAAATGTGCATCGGTTAGTGATAAAAAAATACCCTGAGCGTTTCGACTTTAGCACGTGCATTTGTAACGAGACTAGATCAATAAAAATAGTCTTATTATTTAAAATTGTGTGCTGTTGATAGTAAAGTCAGACTTTAAAATAAATCTTTAAAAAATAATGCCTCTGTATCTACCTGACGTCCAGTCTATATGGATGCAGCTAAGCTGAGCCTTTTAGCCCGGCAACTCCCTTGGTAAGACTGCTTGTCAAACTTTCCAACAGAATCTGGTTACCCAAATCACCAAATTTAATGTGCTTAAGGTTCATTCTGAGCAATGTCTACAAATACACTGATACATAGGGCCTCCGAGAATCTCATTTTGACCTTTCAACGTTATGTCATGATCAGTTTTGGCATAACTTGGTATTGACATTTGTTTACGATTTTATTCAATGATGATATCATTAATGTGATATTTATTTAGATGTTATGTGAACATTTTGATGTTTTATTTATTAAATAACTGTTAATCTGTGGCGACATTGACCGTGCTTAACCCTGTTTCCTCAAATCATATCTCATACTGTGATACCTTGTATGTGATGATCATCACTCATTATTTTATTTAACTCATTTTTTATTTAGCCTATGCTGTCCCACTGCTGAGCAAAGACCTCCCATGTTTCTCTATCGGTCGCTGTTTGTGGCAGGTCATTGACCCAGCTTTTTTTTATCCAGATCCATTTCACTACTACATTATCTTATCCTTAACCTTAACCAACTCGATTAACATAGACTTAATTTTTCTGGGTAAGTTAGGTATTGACTTTAAAGTACGGGTGAACGCGGGAGAAAAACTAGTTAGAAATTAAGTACCTAAAAGGTCACTTTGACTTTGACAGGTGAAACCGCGAGACATAGGTAAGCTAGTTCTTATATTAACAAGCCAACAAATATGCAGGATATTTGTTGGCTTGTTCTCGCAAGAAAAGCGAAGGTATAATCATATCTTGTACAGTCAAGGTTATTTCTTAGATAATTTATTTATAGAACTTATGGTTAGTACGTAATGAGGTACTGTTAACCGCATACCTATTAATACAATAAAAAAATAATGGTTTTTGTTTGCAAACAGTATTGCTTTTAGTATCTTTTTTCAGTTTCCTATTTATCATTTACAGCCTTCTTTATTGTGCTGCTGTAGGGCACACTATTTTCACTAAAAGAAGGAATGAGTGTTAATAACCTCACTTACTCGCTGTGCATTTGATAGTTCTCCAAGTTGTCAATGTTGTAACTCCAGGTTTCCTAGACAAATCCAGCAAAGTCACCAAATGACCAAAATGAACGACGTAAGCTTTGTACCCAAATGTACCGTTCCAACATAATCACGGTGACGCAATATTTAATTTTAATCTGTCTGTGTGTTAACTTGGGTAACGATTAGCCATTCTTCCGCATTCGGTGAACCGAGACGGATGACTGAATTTGTACAAAAAGTTACAATTCGGACGCAAACTAGTACCTTCCAATTTAATGTCTCTGTTGTCATGGCAACAAGTTTTTTTGGTTTCCTAAAAATTAAGTGTTTTGTAAAATTACCTGTAATATCTGTTTTTTGAGGTCGAATAAGATATAAGGAAGTAATTATCAATAATATTTATTTGGTAGGTACTTGCTACTTATAAGCTTAGTAGTAATTTTCCAATTACTTATTTTTATTCAACCTAACGAGGCTGACTTAACTAATTTACTTAAGATTTTTAACCGACTTCCTAAAAAGGAGGAGGTTCTCAATTCGGCCGGTATTTTTGTTTACATATATTTTTACTTATTATAATTGTGCCTGCGTATGGGAGCAAACAGCGGCAAAATTATTTGACGAGAACGCAAACTACAATCGATCGTTAAAATTAAAATTAAATGAAACCTATGACCCAACAACACACTATAAAATAAATAATTAATGAAAATGACTAACACTTAATTAACGGGTTAAAGTCAAAAGAACATGCCTATTAATTAGGTATTCTCACCACGTTTGACTTTAGTATGCTGAATGAATATAGATGATATTCAGGTAATCAGGACTAGACTGATAAGGCAATACTTGGTTAACTATCTGGGCCCCGATCCTCCTAAGTTAATAATGTCAAAATCGAATAGAAATGGAATCGCAATATGATCGTAATAGCAGTTTTAACCATATCGGGCATTCTGCTACTAATAAAAGACCAATCGTATTCGATTGACATTTGATTGGTGTGCGATTGGTCTGCTACTTTTGATGATTTTGGTCTATACGGTAGTTTGCTGTACAATCATTTTGCAATCGTTAATCATTTCCAGATAAAATGATTCATTATTGAATGACAGAAAAGGATAAAAACGTTTATTTCAAAGAAAAATAGCGGAATGCCACATACGCTTCAATCGTAATCGAGTCGGAATTGGATCTCAGTCGCAGTCGAATCGAGTCGAACGTCAATCGAATGGCGCTTAAGTAAAATTAGGAGAATCGGGCCCCTGGTATCTACTATACGAGATAGTCGTATGAAAGGCCAGCCACATGTTCTTCCTTTTATCACATGAGTATTTACTCATTGTGCCTTTACTTTTTTACACTTTATAATTTAGGGTTACGTATCCGAAGGTGTAAAACGGAATCCTGTTACTAAATATTCGCTTCGTAATTTACTAAATTTTGTTTATGTTGTACTAGCTTCCGCAGTGTTCGGTTATATCGCGTATCCAAGAGAATTCTTCAAAAGTCCGGGATAAAAACTGCACTTGTGTTGGATGTTCTATCTCAAGTTCAACTCTATCTCTGTACCAAATTTTATTTAAATCAGTTCCGTGGTTTAGACGTGAAAGCGTAACAGACAGACCGACAGAGTTATTTCCGCATTTCATCCTCCGAGCCTTTTCCCAATCATGCTAGGGGCCGGCTTCTAGTCTAACCGGATTCAGCTGAGTGCCACTGCTTTTCAAGAAGCGTCTGCCTATCTGACCTCCTCAACCCAATTGCCCGGGCAACCCGATACCCCTTGGTTAGACTGGTGTCAGACTTACTGGCTTCTGACTACCCGTAACGACTGCCAGGGATGTTCAATGACAGCCGGGACCTACAGTGTAACGTGCCATCCGAAACACAGCCAATGGTGTCTAAGATATACTTAGAAAGTACATACAAACTTAGAAAAGTTGCATTGGTACTTGCCTGACCTGGGATCGAACCCGCGCCCTCATACTTGAGCTAAATCCTAACTAATATTATAAATGTGAAAGTAACTCTGTCTGTCCTTCTGTTTGTCTGTCTTTTCTTCACGCCTAAACTACTGAACTGATTTGTGTGAAATTTGCTACAGACATAGTTTGGAACTTGAGAAAGGACATAGGATAGATTTTATTACAAGAAAAATATATATTCCGGACATACAGCGCCATCTATTGATCAAACCAAAAATCTGCCGGAAGTCACTATTCCACGCGAACGAAGTCGCGGGCAAAAGCTAGCCCTATCATGAAACCCAGATACGGGATCAAAGGCGTTCTAGCTCCAATCATAATCCCACCCCAAAAGGACACCGATTTTTCGTATTGCTGAACTGTGGAACGAAAAATCGGTTCAGCGAAAAATCGGTGTCAGTTCTTTGTCTTTCACGGTCGCCTGGTCTTCTCCAGACACGGACACGTCGGTTATCTGGATGAGAGCTGATTGAGGATTCGTCAACGAACAGACATTTTTCCCAATTATTTTCGTCCTCACCTTCTTCATTTTGCCGAAGTTGCCGAAGCCCACTGCAATCTTCGTTGTTGACGTTGCCGGGAATTGAGCGGAGCTCGCCAAGACCTCTAAGCTCGTAATCCAGCCTGGTGCAAGCAATTGCGAACGGTCTGCGTGTTTCAAGCCCAGAGGCGGCCCTGACTTCTGCTTTTATTTTAGTGGCATTGATTATTGAATCACGGGCTGCCAGCAATCTAATATAGCGCTTTTGGGCAGCTGACAAAATCTAAAAAAAACAAATTCCGTGATACCTCTGCAACGTAGCCATCATACGGGATTGGGATATCCTATTTGTGTGTATTTTAACTCTCTAATTATCACGGCTCATGAGATTCAGCCTGGTGACAGACGGACGGACAGACGGACGGATGGACGGACAGAGGAGCGAAAACAATAGGGTCCCGTTTTACCCTTTGGGTACGGAACCCTAAAAACAGCTCAGTTAATTTACCTCAAAAAGGAGAACAGCATTAAAAGATAACACAATCTTATTATTTAAAGCCCCCATCTGATATAACTGTAGTTTAAATCTTGCTTAATCTGTGGTTAAACTATGGTGTAATTGCGGTGGCTAATTAGTGTTTCCTGTATAATAGTGAGCCACCTGCCGTATGCTAATGGCTACTTGTGTTACCTGCAGCTTGTTAACAAAGACCGGGTTACTTTGACTGCGCCTACGCCGCACTTCAGCTGTTATTGTCCCTGGATGGCGAGCTGATACCTGTGTAGGTCGATGACCTTTTGACATGTGTTTAAAATCACTGGCTGCTGGCTGGTTAGAAATAATAGGAACTACAGCCTTTTCTATTTGTCAAATTATTTTGAAAATCGAATGAGGCGTTCCAGAAATATAGGTACGACAGGAAAAATAAAACCGCTGCAAAAACAAAAGTTCCAGACCATGTTTAATAGATGATTTGTAGGAAAAACCCCTGAGCCCTAAAATTGATAATCTAACCTTTCAGCAATTTTGCTTTATACTCATATCCTATAGTACAATTTACTTTTTTTGTGAAATTGCTAGTTGATATAACCGAGTACGCTAGCATGCCCAGAGGGACTCCTCAAATTATATTTCGTTCTATCTCGTACAAAGTTACAGCCTTTTGGTTTCTTTGGGACCTGTGTATTATCGTACCTCCACAATTTTCTTTACAGTGTTCTAATTTAGAAAGTACATACTTAAATTCTAGGCTTATTTATTCTGTTCACGTCGATATTTTTGAAATACTAGAGGTAAGTAAGTTACTACTTTAACAAGAGGTACAGTATCTGTCTGTACTAATAGTATAAAAGCTGGATAGTTTGTTTGTTTTAAGTCGCTTATTTCAGAAACGGTCCGATTTGAAAAATTCTGTCAGTGTTAGATAAGTATGGCGTCCACGGCCGATTTCGGCCACGGCGGCTGTTCTCATTAAAGGAGATCAGCCAGCTGCGCAGGACATATTATAGTGCACAAACATTTGCGCAGACACAGGTGCACTCCCTATTCCTTCACTCTCATAGCCCGATGGGACGGCAATCCGACACGACCACTGTTAGATAGATAATGCATTTATCGAAATTTTATCAGGATCTGTGAAGTAATTCTTGTAACTCTTGGGACGAAGGTGAAACCACTGAAAGTGCTAAGATCTACAGCATTTAGCAAGTCCATTATCAAATTGGCTTCGTCTTGTTTATATTTGTACCTAAAACGTTCTTAAGACTTAACATCCTCATGTCAGGGGCCGACAGAAAAAACATTAGAGTAAATAAAAACCGTATGCATAAAAACGTCTATTATTTTAATACTTACATGTCATTTATAATAACTTAGCATTTACCTGATAACTCAAGTCTTCAAGTTCGTCGCACTTAGTCGGTGTTTCGCTAATGAAATGAAATGTTTACATATTTATAACAAGTCTCAGATACATACAGCTCTAACAAGACAAAACCTTGGAATTGTAAGTAGTTAACGCAAATGTTTGCAGTCTCTGAAGTGGGAAAATGTAGCGAGCGAACTTGAGCCTTATCATTTAAAATTTAAAGTTCAAAATAGCTTTGTGAACACATCTTTCAAAGAAGACTGGAAAGAGGAACAGTCAAATAAAGAGCAATGTACTGTAAAAAGAGGTTTTTCATATTGTAATTAATGTATTTTTATTGTAATGAGTTTTCGTCACAGTCGTTTGAGGTTAGTGCGGTAGTTGGAATATCATTTACATTAATGTCGTGTTAAAATGGCCTCTATTCTGTTCGGCGGTCAGATGCAATACACATAGTTAGGATACAAGTACTTAAACTATTTACGACTGGTTTTGTTTGAGGCTTATGTTGATTTCTACTTCATCATCATCATCATCATCAGCCTATCGCAGTCCACTGCTGGACATAGGCCTCTCCAAGTGCACGCCACTGAGATCTATATTCGGCTTCTCGCATCCAGCTCCTGCCAGCCTGATTTCTACTTAGTGAAACAGAAATTCAGAAATGTTACCAAAAATAATATCTGTCCTTTAAGCTGAAATGTCCACATTCACACACTTTGCTTGTGTGCATCGACCTCTTTGCATACTAAAGGGTTAAGGAATAAAATGAAAAATCTATACAAAAAATATCGATTTCATTACGTAGTGTAAAGAAATCGATATTTTTTACAAACACACATGTTACACATACACTGTGTTATACATACTGAGTTAGATTAGATTGTTCTTTATTGTACACCAAGAAAATTAACAACACAGAAAATCACAACACACAAAGAATAGCACAATTGACGGTAATATCGCTAAACAGCCAATATTCCAAATCACCTGAAATATCTGGGAATGAAAAACAGCTTTTCTTCAAAACTGAATCCAATTGAATTGGAGATAAATGAAATGAATTTGATGATTATGTAACAGAGATAGAAAGAGCGATACCAACACCATAATCTTACCATTTATTACATATAACACTTATATTGTATAATATAGTGAAATAAGATCATATCACGGTTATCTTAGCATGCGAGTATACTTACCAGTGTGTAACGAATTGCTTAGAGAGCTGTCATTTCTCTCCTTCACCACTTATCATTGAGATCATCACCACTCGAGCTAGTTAAACGGTATAATATGATTGTTAGAGGGTATCATATTTGATGGGGATCTTTCTTTACTACATTCAGGAAAATTCCGGAACAAGTTGTATCCATAGTAGTTTTTTGACGTCATTGTTTCAACTGAAAGAAGTCCTGGAAAGGTCTCAAAGTTCGTCACTTTGCTCGATCCGGCCATCCATCTAGTGGTTTTTTTGTTTTTCGCGACAAAGTTATAGAACTGTAACAAAAATCCACCGTACGTGCAGAGGCGTTATGCGATATGCATCGTCCCGTTCGTTCCTTCAGCATCACTCCCAACACTCCCAACAGTTGGATAGTAAGTAGCTCATAAGCTCAGGAGCGTTCAGTAGTGGCGAGTGGAGTCAAACAAATAATATTTATGGAAAAGAAAAAAAAAACTTTATATTTACACTCAAGTATGGCTCACTCGCTTTCGTGAGATAAAACATCTATGCATAGACGATTGCAGCTGTTATTCCTAGTTTTCTAGCCAAGTAAAATTAAATTCTCTTGTATAAAATATCTATGATGCAACTTAGTTACAAGATTTATCGAAGACTAGTTGTCTTAATCCAGCTGCCATTTTAATCTATTATGTGCAATGACAATAATAAATGTGAAAGAGCTTGTATGTTGTGTTACACTGCAATATCTATTGTTTGGTTTACATTATTGATCGCACAAGTTTGTGAGTTGCAAACAATCAATCATTGAGATAAAGAAGTCTTTATTTTGATATTAGATATTTATTACACACCTTTTAAATTACTTACCTACTAGCTACTAAGTTTAAGTCGCGTCGTAAAGGGAACAACAACCGCAAACAGATAAATAGTGGGCAAGGTGAGTTATTACATTACCAAGTCCCGTCAAAATCGGTCCAGGTATTTCAAAGATTAGCCGGAACAAACAGATTCCAAATCAATTTTACCGTACACAACACTATGCCTCATTAGATTTATAGTTTCAAAAGAACTTTCATTCTCTTTTATCTTGAAGCACTAGATCTTAAAAAAACTATGCATAACGTGTCAAAATTATGCTAAGCGTAGACTAGTTTGCACAACGCACGCGCCGCTGACGTTCTCTTTTCAAACAATGGAATTAACGCTCGCATAGTTTTTGTCACAGTGAAACGGAGCGAAAAATTTTCTCTTTTAAAAAAGTACATGTGTGTACTTTTTTAAATTAGATAGGTAATTAGAGTTAACAGAGATTCTTGGATTTCATCTGAGCAATTTTAGTTTCCGCAGTTATTTATTAACTTTCTTACGGCCAGTTTCTTCATCAAAAGTTAAAGTTAAAGTAATGTCTAAAGTAAAAGTAACGGTCAAATTCGTTTTTTCAAGGCTAAAGTGACAGCAAAACTAATAGAAAAATTGAATTTGACCTTTACTTTTACTTTAGACATTACTTTAGCCATAACTTTTGATGAAGAAACTGGCCGTTAGAAAGCAGTTATTATGAATCAAAACTGTATTAGGATTACGTTTTTAGTTGTCAAGTAATTAATAAGTTTGTGTTGTTTGAGTGCCAAAAACAAGACAGAAAACATTTTGAGGACTTGTCTTTGCATAAAATATGTTTAAAATCTGCTGCCGCCAGAGGAAATACATGGGCTTTATCCTACATCCTACACGGACATCTGGGTAAAAGGCAGTTCCTCGATAAATGGACGATTTCTGATGCAACAAGGAGTTATTCAAATCAGATCAGTGCTTCCTGAGATCATAGTGTTCAAGCTAACAAAAACCCTCACTCATCAGTGCAATATAAGTAAGATAACAGCAATTGTGTGTAGTCTTGTTAAGTTGTTACTCTATACAAGTTATGTTTCTAACAATTATTATAATATCCACAGAAACAAATTCACTGACCGCGTAATTTTTCCCCAGTTTGGGTTGCACGAGAAAATAAAAGCACTCCCAAATAACTATAGTTTAACGGCAAAGAAAAAAGTAATAAATCTGTTTTTTACCAGTTAGTAGAACATTTAATTTGTACTTTAACTGTAGTTATACACCCTTATGTTACCCTGTTAACCGTGGTTTAACTTCCTGGTCAGCGGTGGGTAACGGACCGTTTCGCCAAGTCAGGTAGAACCGATCTACTTGGAACTGTTGATTGTTTTAAGTTTCTAAACGATGTTTTTTGCAGTAACTGTTGTTATGTACTTTTACTAACAGACTCAAGGCTTTGTTTTATAGAATGGATCGATTCGGTATTGTTTTTGTATGAATCGGTTTTGCATCGAAAAGGGGTTAGTGAAAAACTCGATTCTAACCGTCTTACCACAAAAACTTTTTAACGTCAGTTTAAGACTTGTCTAAAAAAATGTCAAATTATGACGTTGACATATGGTTCATTTTGGAGTCACATTTTTTTTAGACAAGTGTTAAACAGTGGTTAAAGTTTTTGTAGTAAGGCCATAATTGTCTTGATCTTTGTAGCAGCTAAAGAATTGAATTGACTGGTAATCGCGTGTTTGAGACGGGAAAAAATGTACCGGGTTTAAGTATTTGTTACAATTTTTTTTTATGCAGTTCTTTTGTTTTAGCATTAAACTCCGTATTGCAACTAAATTAATAGTTAGTGAGTAGAATAGTTACCAAGGTACGCAGATACGCATTTTAATGTAGGTAATTAACAATTTATCAAAGAATGATAATTTTATTCATCAATGTGATTCAAATGCTTATTTACGTTTTAGAGGTTATTCGCCAGTCTAAGATTAGACAAAGAATAAATTATGCAAAATTAATAACAATAATGCCGCAAGAAATAGTACTTACATTAATGTTTTATCTTCTTTTTCATTTTTTTTTTATTACAATAAAACAAATAAAACAATAAAACAAATGAGGAAACTGAGGGAATGAGGAGTTATATGAACAGGTAGTAGAACGAAATGATAAAAGGATATTCCGATACCGGGAATCGAACCCGAGCCTCCTGGGTGAGAGCCAGGTATCCTAGCCACTAGACCATATCGGATGATGGATGAGTACGTTAATTAGTCTCTCCACTTGTAAGTCAAATAGTCTCTCCAGCTGGTGATTAGCGGTCATCCCCTCTCTATATTATGAAGTGGTTGATGATATTGTAAGAGAAACGTCAAAGTGGTGGCCTAGTGGGCGAACCAACCTCTTGACTATGGAATGCAACTATTCTAAGTTTGTATGTAGACACCAATGTCGTCGGATGGCACGTTAAACTGTAGATCCCGGATGTCATTGAACATCCTTGGCAGTCGTTGCGGGTAGTCAGAAGCCAGTAAGTCTGATACCAGTCTAACCAAGGGGTATTGGGTTGCCCGGGTAACTGGGTTGAAGGGGTCAGATAGGGCAGTCGCTTCTTGTAAAGCACTGGTACTCAGCTGAATCCGGTTAGACTGGAAGCCGACCCCAACACAGTTGGGAAAAAGGCTCGGAGGATGATGTTCGTAGGTAATTTTAGTATCAACAGAATTAGTTGAGTTACATTTTCTTCAACTCAATCACCAGTTAGTGTGACATGTTCATATTGCGATGATTTATCATTGGTTAAATGTGTTCCAGTTAATTTTAACTGCCCTGTAACGTTTCCTAGTGACCTAAATGAGTTGTCACTACTAACAGAATTAGACTGTTTGACCGTGTGCGGCGGGGTGACAATGGTTTGGTTTTAAAATAGGATACTATAGCTTTCATTGAGATTCATCAGTCCATACCTATAGTTAACTTTGCAATTCTGAAGTTAACCATTTCTTACGCATTTGTTCTTTGATTTGTGGTTTTTCTTGTCCAAAGCTGGCAACAAAACACTACCTTACTCGAAGAAGGCGTCAAATGGCAAACTAAAGAAAGATTCATAACCTATAATATATGTGGCACCATATCATTAAAGTTGTCTACAAAAGGTCACGTTCGCCTGCCAAAAATCCGGGACTCTGTAGTCCCGTGACAAAATAATAATCATTTAGTAGCTTCATCATCATTTCAAGGTATCAGGCTTTTTTAACACTTTTATTGTCAGTCGTACTATTCATGGCAAACCATTACAAAACACAGGTACAAACTGTGTTTTTTTCGTGAAGTCTCTGATCAGGACTGTCCACGATTACCAGTATCTCATGGTCATCACAATCATGATCTAAGAGTATATTATTCACCTGAACGAGTGCGTGGGATGTTGCAGCGACCTATTACCCTATTATAAGTGCACTATTTTGGTTTACTTACATTTAATTTCGAACATATAATAATTTATTTGCTTGTTCCTGGAATTTCAAGGATCTTTTTGGATGACACGCGTGTGTATTCTTAGATTTATGAGTGCAGCTTTATGCAGGCAAAGTAGTTATAAAACAGTTGTTTTCTACAGATTTCACTGCATTAAAAAAACAAGTTGAAGTATAAGTGAAACATTGCACAACAACAATACATACTACTTACACCTACTTTTCACAATTTTTTTTGGGCTTTATCTATTACCTATCAATTGAGTTTCCAGTCAGTTTCTTTTTAAAGACATTCTTACATGTGGAAACACTTGAGGTAGATCAAACTATACTCTGCATTAGGTCGCTGCTTACCACGGTCACTTTATGGATGGGCAGCCATACACCTTCGAATAATGTCAAAATTTCCGTAAAACCTATATCAGTACACGTTCCATTACATGCAAATCATCGGCTCATCACGCGCTGACCTTATTGTCTTCAATTTAGTGAATTGGTGCGCCCACGTGCGCAAACGCAACACAGAATATTGACCAAAGTCTCTCTCCTTTTACGTAAATAACGTATTTTGTTTAGGATTCGACCTTTACTGATACTTTCATGTTTCTGTTGATTGATTTAGATTTTAATCTTGTAATATTGGTACGAAAAATGACTCCCGTGGCTAAACCACTGAATGGATTAGGTTATTTTTGTTGCAATTCGCCATAGAACATCATAAAGTACCTATATGTAATAGGATTTAATGTGATTAGGTACGACACACCCAATATAGTTAAAAAGTATAAGTGCAAAGTTTAAAGTATTGGCAGTGCAATTTGTTATTGACACAGATCAGTGTTTCAGAATTGATTTTAGTTTTTAAAGATGCCAATATCCCTATTTTTATCAATTCCACATATCTAATTAAAATTATTCTTTCATGGTAAAACTCATGGTATGCTTAGGTCGGTAATGAAGAAATGAAAATACTTTTTATTCTGGTGTGTAAATCAAGATCTTTACAAAACAAGCGGAACCACGGCCAAACACTTACTTTCGTGAATTAATATTTTTTGCAATTTTGAATAGCAAAGCAAATAATGTAATGAATACATAGATAGGTATATTTATTTACATATTTCATCACGTTTGGTCTATTTGATACAGAGTCCGTTGTTGCAACTTAATCACATACCGTCACCGACCGTCAGTATAAAACTTTAGGGTTGCCACTAATGTATTTGTTAAAATTTATATTGGTTTATAATAATAACTAACAACCCGCTCCAGTTTCGCACGGGATAACAATATTTCCCCACTATTTAATGTACCTTTTTCATTATACATATAAACCTTCCTCTTCAATCACTCTATCTTTAGATTTAAGCGTACAAAGGATCATAGGGACAGAAAAAGCGACTTGTTTTTATATTATGTAGTGATGACGTTTGTCAAACTATAGGTACTTTGCTAGAAAGTATTTGTTAGCTATGAATTTTCACGTTAAATTAAACTGAACAGTTGTTTTAAGAAAAACTTACGTTTATGTTGTCGTTGAACTTAGTCTCATTGTAAGCTGATATTTTACTTGACTGTCAAGAAAGGTCATGTCTTTAATAGATACCTCCTCAATCGTATAATTGCTGACACAATTTTTACCAATACAGACTTTTACCTTATCATACCTATTCTGATAACCGCCTACAAAACAGTATAAAACAAACCACTTAATAACTTTAACCGTCTTACCACAAAAACTTTTAAACGTCAGTTTAAGACTTGTCTAAAAATATGTCACATTATGACGTTGACATACCTATGGTTCATTTTGCAGCCACAATATTTTTAGACATGTGTAAAACAGATGTTTAAGTTTTTGTAGTAAGGCCATAAATGTTTATAAAAACAAGATTCCCACTTCACAGTCTCACACAATTTCAATGCCTATATAATACGCAATTTGCACGAACTCAAACGTGAAACATTGACGCGAGCTGTCAATTTAATGCCCGATACATGACAGCTCAATTTGGGTACCGATTGGTAAATGTATAAAGTGTATAAACCATGGAGAACAAACTAGCGGATGTGCCATAACGGAAAATCTCTTAAGAAAATAGCGCGCCAAAATGCGGGTGTGCGGGAGGAACGTTACTGTCTTCGCCCATAAACGCTTTTTTGGACCATACTAGTTTTTGTAATACCTAAAATAGTTGACAGACGTCTCTCTCAAAGAGCTTATAGGTCTCGTTAGTTCATTCGTAACTGATCGTTTTAGTCATGCTCACCATACGTATTTGACTTAGAAGAAGGCGCCTGACCTACCTGCATTATGGCATCTCCGCTCATCTTTCCTTACTCCATGATATAAATCTGTTCAGATCAGCGGTGCTATGTTTGATTATATGCCGTTTTAAGAACTTAACCAAGGATAGCGGAAGTTACAGTAAAAGGACTGTCTTTCAAATGAATGTTCAATACCTCTCAAATAACTTCAATGGTGTATTCTCAGATCTGTTACTTTTTGTGGCAAAATATTCTATCTCTCAGCTGTGTCTATCAGTTAAGCCTCAAACATTTCGTGAATTCATATCCGGATAGTAAGGAAACCGGTACTTATTATAAAATAATTAAGAGACAACGGATGACAAACTAAAATTTTGTCAGGGTACAGGCCGTAGTTCATAAAGTAGTTTTATAGTCTTTGCCGTAGTTCAAACGGGACGCGTCGGGTGAAACCGCGTAAAACAGCTAGTGCTATTAAAAATGTGATTATTTCACTATGTATTTATATATGAAAACAGTTGTTTTTCAACACGCACGTCTGTTGCACCGGTGGAAATATACATAGCACGCACAAACAGGGACCCGGAACAACATTGTGAGTTGTGCAAATATTTGTTTCACGCGGGAATAAATACGCAACGCAACGAACAAACACGAAGCTTTACTGTTATACCAAGTACTAGCCGTTTTGCCGCGGTTTCGTCCGCGTCCCGTGGTAACTACTGCCCGTACCGGGATAAAATATAGCCTGTTACTCGCAGATAATTTTGCTAAAATTCACCAGTGATGCCAATTCCGATAAAAAAAGAATATAAAATAAATGAAAGTCTGCAGAGTTTTTTGTGACTACTTACTTGACATAAATATATATTTATATATAATATGCTTTTAATGATTATTATAAATTAAAATGTAACCTAGCATTAGCGAGGGTGCAAGTTTCCTGTGAGTTTTTAAACATTGTTTTTTTTTGTAAAATTGTTTATAATTATTTCTAACATGAGTGAGCACCCTAACAAAATATAATATGCCCACTCAAGCCTACGAGGCATATGATATGATCGCTTAACGCTTCAATTATTATTATTGTAGCTATGTTCTTATTTAGCATTTTATGTACTGCTGACTAAATAAACTACCTACTTAATTAGTGTAAACAAAAAATTGCTAATATTAATAGGCAGTTTTAATTTCCGCGACGTGATAAAAACTGTCTATTCGTCCCCTTTTTTGTTTTACATTTTGTAAAATGTACTTTCTTTGTACCTACACACATTTTTAGCTTACTCCGGGGAATGCCAGTTAAGGCGTTTTAAAATTTATGGAAGTATTTTGATGTTTCTAATATATAAGCAATATTAATATTATATTTTCTCAATTTTAGATAAAGTATACAAATATATTTAAAAGAAAATAAAATGCAAAAAGAAACCTGCATCGGCCGGGAATCGAACCCGGGCCGCCCGCGTGGCAGGCGAGCATTCTACCACTGAACCACCGATGCTTGCTAAGGGTTCTGAAATTAACCATCAGTATCTCCAACTTTTATTTATTTTCGTATTACAAGACACGTATGAATTTATAGCATATATTTTTTTATATTTCTAGATTTATAACAACTTAGAGTGCTTACATAAAGAAACAGGTTACCGTTACCTGCACTGATCGGTACCTACCCGTACAGGTATGTCTGTACCGGTAACCTGTTTCTTTATGTAAGCACCCTTAGAAGTGAATATTTCCCAATATTCGCTACAAAGGAATCACCACCTATCTACATAGGTACCTACATACGAGTAGGTACATACAAACTGCAGTAAATATGCTTACACTAGTACGTAAGTACCTATGTAAAGTACAATAAACTTTACCCAAGTCAATATTTTTTTCACAAAGTCGTGATCGTTGGCAATTGGCTGTAACGAGTTCTCGTGACCGGCCGAGCGTCGAACCTGTGACCACTAGCTTGCTTGTCACGTCAGAGTTAAATTGTTTCGGGTTATGGTTGTTTGTTTTGTCTTATTTATTACGTAAAAGTGACGTCATTGGATAGTCAGAAGCCAGTTACTCTGACACCAGTCTCCAAGGGATATTGGGCTGCCCGGGTAACTGGGTTGAGGAGGTCAGATAGCCAGTCGCTTCTTGTAAAGCACTGGTACTCAGCTGAATCCGGTTAGACTGGAAGCAGACCCCAGCATAGTTGGGAAAAAGGTTCGGAAGATGAAGTGACGTCATCGTCGGAGTCATTTTGATTTTCCATGCGATATTTTCCTATTTTTTTTTTTCAATTTATCACATACTTTACTTAATAGGCACATTTCAACGGATGATGGATGAACTTCAATCAGATTTATGTCTATAGGATTTATGTTTGACTAGCTTCTGCCCGCGGCTTCGCCCGCGTCGGTTTTGGTTATTTCGCGTTTCCAAGGGAACTCTTCAAAAGTCCGGGATAAAAACTATTCTTTGTTCCTTCTCAAGGTCAACTCTATCTCTGTACCAAAAGTAAAAAAAATCAGTTCAGTGGTTTAGACGTGAAAGTGTAACAGACAGACAGACACAGAGTTATTTTCGCATTTATAATATTAGTAGGGATTTGCTTTGTATTTCGAGTATGGATGAATCGACGAAACTTATCACTTAGCGGGAGTATGGATGGATATATCTATAATAGGTACCTACTTATCACATAGCAGATAATAAACACATGAGTTTAAAATTGATAAGATTGTCATGTTTGCAATTTTTTGCCAAGATTGCGGCTGTCGTTTAATATTAACTAATACTAATACTGAACCTGTTCTTTTTGCGTCTATTGATAAATATAAAAGTTTGGAGAACCTGTGAATTTGATAACATTATGTTAATTTTCAGATAAAATGACAGAAAAGCCTTCCATAATTTGTCTATAATATCAGAGTATTTTACGGTCATTGGCTTATCTGAACAGGTTCATAGGAGATGGTATATGTCTGTGTTTCTCAATCTGGTATCGTGACCCCTAAAGTTACATTATTATCATGAAGCATAGTAAAATGTGCCTCTAAGCTCTTATTACACCAGCGGGGCCCAGCAGGGCCAAGGCCTGCCGGGGCTGCGGGTTGTTCGAAAGAGATACCGCGGCCCTGGTACATAAAAGGTCTATGACGGAACACGATGGTTTTTAGTCAGTAAGAGTCTGACACTCCCTCACCGCTGCTAACCCACAGCGGGAGGAGTCATTTGATGATTTTTGACGTCGGAAAAAAAAGCTCTTATTACACGTAGTTGTGGGAAAAAGTTCAGTAAAAAAAATACATAAAGCCATGTATTCACTGAGAAACAATTGTTTATAAACACTGTTTCAGAAACAAAATCTACGTGTTTCTGAAACAAATAATTTTGTTTCAGAAACATGTAATTTTGTTTCTGTAAACACTACGTGTTTGTGTTTATCGAATGTTTCTGTGCTCCCCACCCGTGGCGGGGAGCGCAGAAACAAATCGGTTGCACAACATGTGCATACAAGTGTGGACGCGTGTTTCATTTGTTTATAAACGCCAAATAAACATATTGTAAACATCTGACGGTGTGGACGGCAGTTTCCGAAACATTGTTGCTGTAAACATCTACGTGATGTTTCAGAAACTGTGTATCTGAAACATTGTTTCCCAGTGAATACGTGGCTTGATTATTGTCAGAAAATGCTGATATTTTTTCCATCTTAAACATTATTACTATTACCCGTTAACTTTTTGGAATTGCATAACTGCATGCTTAGTTATACTTACAAACGAATTTTGAATTAGTGTAGGTATGGAATGTATATTTGTCGACATAAAGTACATACATGGTATCTAAAAAGTAGGGGGTCACGAAATACATTTTTACATTATTTAATACCAAAAAGGGTTGTATCGAAAAAGTTTGAAAAACACTGGTCCATACTAACACTCTTCTCAACTTTGACCTTCTCGGAACATTTTATTTTATAGGAACTCTTTTTATACTCCCTTTCAGGAGGTCAGTCAGCCGTGAAAAGCGGTGAAGTGTGAGCGGATATTAGTCATAATCAACTAGGCATAATACATCTCTTTTAAAAACGAGTTTGAATTACATAATGTGTTCATAAGAACTTGTAAATGCATCTATAAGGTGTCTACTTATTTCTATTTATCTTCGATATTTGTCATGTAACTGTAGCCTTACACGCTTTATATGTAGACTAAACTTTTTCCCACGGTTTCGCCCCCGTCCTCTCGGAACCACTGCCTGTAACGGGATAAAATATAGCCCATGTTACCATACTAAAATAATAAAGGGGAGAATTTTTTTGACTGTTTGAACGATATGAAAATTTATTTCACTATTGGAAAGCTGCACTATTTCCATGTAAAATCACTACATAGCAGTGGCGTAGCGTGGGTATCTGCCGCCCGGGGCAGTTGTCGATTTTGCCGCCCCTTCCCGTGTATTTTTTTTAACAAGTGTTACTGGCCGTTTGTCATTTTTAACCGACTTCAAAAAAAGGTTTTTTTTTTGTATCGACGTTAAAAATCATCAAATGACCCTTCCCGCTGTGGGTTAGCAGCGGTGAGGGAGTGTCAGACTCTTACTGATTAAAAACCGTCGTGTTAAAGGCCTTTTATGTTTTATGGTAACTCTTTCGAACAACCCGCAGCCCCGGCAGAAGGGGGAGGTTCTCAAGTAGACTTTTCTTTTATATCTTTGTTACTTGATTTCTGGAAGGTTTTAAAAATCCAAAATACGCGATCGAAGCGAGCGCGAAATTTTTATCGTACTTAAAACAAAAATTACGTATAATTTAGCCCCAAACATACTTAATGTTTTGTTTGTTGACAGATGCAAAAATAAGGGCATATCGTATTTGAAAAATTTTTATGGGACTTAAACCAAATATTACGTAAAATTTAGCCCAAACGTACTTAACTTTTTGTTTGTTGACAAATGCAAAATCAAGCGCATACAGTTTCTGAATACGCGAGCGAAGCGAGCGCGAAATTTTAATTATTTTTTATTTAAGACTCAAAACCAAAATTACGTAAAATGTAGTGTCACGTGTGTTTTAAGTACCAAATTTTAACAATAATTAATTTTAAGTTTAAAAAGTTTCAACTTGTTTAATGTTTTGTTATTGTTAGACAGTTTTATGTAGCGGCGCAGATACTAGTTGCGAACAATTTTTTTTTTATTGGGTAAATTTTGCCGCCCCCTAAAAGCTGCCGCCCGGGGAATGTGCCCCCCCTGCCCCCCCCACGCTACGCCACTGCTACATAGTATAAAAACAAAGTCGCTTTTTCTGTCCCGTTGTCCGCTTAAATCTTCAAAACTAAGCAACCGATTTTCATGCGGTTTTTTTAATAGATAGAGTGAGTAAAGAGGAAGGTTTATATGTATAATGAAATAGGTACATTAAATAGTGGGGAAATATTGTTATCCCGTGCTAAACCGGAGCTTGTCGCTAGTAGGTTATATTTTATGTCGGTGCGGCCACCAAGTACACCAAGTTAAACGGCACACCAGTGAAACCGCGGGAAATCGGCTATTATCCCATACAGGTAAAGCGATGCCAATAAAACATATCCCTGCACTATAAAAATATGGTCACTGACCTGTACTATAGAATTAGGTAGAAGAAGGCACCTATATTATGTGACCAAGTGTCTCAAGTAGGGGCTGCATTAAACTTACAGACGTAGACGGTACGCCACTCGAATATTCTTAGCTTTAGGGCTGACGGAAACACTATTTATACACTATTCTTATTTTCTTCATCAGTCTAGCCCTGCAGAAGGTTATTTCCTCAGACACAAGACTTCTTATACAGAGGAGGTATAAGCGTTAATCACTTTTCTTGCTCAAGGCGAGGATTGACGAAAATGGAAATATAGGCTTCTTCAAATTAGGTTATTACAGCTATCCTACCCAGATATCCTGAGCCTGATACTAAAACTACCTGAACATTCAATTGTTATCATTGCCACAGGTAATGCAATATAAAATCATTTTAACACAAAAATATAACACTGGAGTTAATCAAGAGAAGAGCCATTGCCCATTAATTCTTCCAAAAGCCTACATTTCGAATTCAGAAGCATTACTTTTTTTGTAAACACTGAAAGCAGCAACCAACCGCTTACCCTAATGTATTTTTAACCCTGCAAATCTTTAAAGTCTAAAGATATGCGGTGGCAACCCTGAGCCTTATTTAATCCCTCTCGTACCTCGAGGGTTTTCACTTCGCGACCCAGTTTCCCTCAGAAAATATTAACGTTATTTCAGCTTCCATTTTATATTTTTACCTCCGTAATAAAAATATGCGGATGTACTACGTCGTTGGGAGTTTTGGTTTCAAGTTTAGAATGTAAGAATAGTTTCAAACTTCTTCAAGTCGAACCTCATTTTAGATTTTTTGCTGGTTATGTCAAGGTATTGTCACAATAGAATACCGTACCTACACTAGAAGTATCTTGATGGGACCACCCCTACTCCATAATTCTTAATCCTGCATGGACTTTGAAATTTATTTTAAGCTAATAAAAAATACTGTAGTTATAATTATAAGCTAATTCAAGACATTAAAGCATAGAAAAGATATAATATGCTAAGGGTTATGTTGCACGCTGAATGTAGTTAGGTCCAGAGGCATATGTTGCCATCGACTTTTATGATAATTCTTAATAATCTCTGTACCTATTTTCTTTAACACTCTTTACTATTAAGTATTTGTGGTAGGTACTTACCATGCATTTAAAGACATGACCATGATATCATTGATTAGCCAATCCATGATGCATCTTCAGACAGGTTTTTTGTAATTGTTGTTATTAATCACGTTCATGGTCTTGTTACACACACTTTTTGTGTTATTGTTACAGGTAAAACAACAACTTAATTAGACATTTTCTACGAGAGTAATCTTCTGGAAGACAAGAGGATGCAATGAAATGGACGAGAGGTTTGTACGCACAGTTTCAGTTCCTATCAGCTTATTAAATGACAGTTGTCGTTTCTGCTGACAGACGTCCATTGTGCTGGAAAAGGAATCCCCCAAGGTTCGCCACTTTGCTCGATCTTCAGCAATCCGCAACCAGTGCTTCTCAGCTTATGACAGTATCAAACATTATTTTTGTAGGAGATGCATGCACGCATCTGTTTAGGTACTTGAAAATATTTCGTCTGGGTAGTTTCTTGCTCCTCCTTAAATTATTAGAAGGAGGAGTTTTATGCAATTTGTGAACAACTCAGCGACTGATGCCATAGATATAGACATCAAAAAGCTACCATCAGTAAGAAAACGAATGGTTCCTTGTTTGAACCTGTCACAAATTGCCTTTGGTTATAATAGTCTAGCTTGGCAAATGTAAATTCTTTATGGCACATAATCGTCAGCTATTAGGACTAATGTTCTAGCTAAATACATATCTATACGACAACTTGTGCTCACATAACCGAAGGAATGCTGATGAATATTGTGTTATACCTACTCAGCGAGGAAAATAATTTCGTTATAGGTATGTAGTTATGCTGTTATTTATTACCGAAAGAAAACACTTGTATCAGTACTGCAAAAGAACTTAGTGACAAAATTTGTTAGCAAATAACACAAATCACTATTTTCACCACTATAATAGCAGCATCGGTGGTTCAGTGGTAGAATGCTCGCCTGCCACGCGGGCGGCCCGGGTTCGATTCCCGGCCGATGCATGAGTCTTTTTGCCGACATATCGTACTTTTTTGAAGTGTACCGTTTTTTTTAAACATTAGGTCTTGAAATCATTACACAGTAATTGATACAACCCTTCATTCATCGATCCTCCCTTAGATTTATAATGGACTCTCCAAATGACAGGGGACTTGACCTTGAAGTTCATTCCACGCCGTTGATAGGGGTGGTGTGACCTTGAAAGGCATTAATATTCTACTTTGTAGTCGACTATCACATGATGTGATTCATCTATAAAGTTTTATACTTAGTTTGGGCGGTAACATGACTGATTGATGCCCGGTTCCCACATCAGGACGCGATTTGGACAGTTTTTGACAAAGTTAAAAGATAATAAAAAAAGTCAACACAGTTTCCGGAACAATGTTCAAACTCTCCAGCTTTATTATAATTCCAGTGAACTTACTTATGACCTATCTAATAAAACATTGTAGCTATCTCAAAGACCATCGTTTCGTTTTGAACACATATTATGTACAGAACCCAATCTACTGAACTACATACATTTAATTCTTAATAGATACCATCACATGACCACATTCCTTTTAATTTTCAGTCCACATATCATCGCCAATTCTGCCCACATTTATATTAACCAGCAAACAGATAAATCGAAAGATATAAACATGTCGAGCTGAGCACTATTATTATGTCAATTACCGCAGAATCGATTGAAATCTCGATTGTATTGGTAGTCTATCGATTATCGGTATCGGTCGTTGCTATTGAGGGATAATGGACTACAGTAGGTACAGGATAATGGGAGCCTTTTGAATACGTCATCATTAATGGTTGCTTTGTGAAGAGCTCGTGGCCAAGGATCAGCCACGATCTGTTGATTGACCACCATCTTGATATACATACGTCTTCACTTTGGAACCTGGCTATAATTAGTTTCTCACTAACCATCCGAGAAACCAAAAATTCGGACAAGCAGTCTTATCTACCAAGGGCTACCGGGCTGCGGTCCGGCATGGCGACCATTGCGCCATCGAGGTCGTCGAAATTTAAATTATTAAAATCTCATAAATATTTTTTTTTTATATGAACGTTTACTAGTCATTGGATACATAAAGTGGGCTACCGTTGTAAGACGACTAAAAAGTCACGGTATATATTTTTATTAGCATAATAAATTATTTCGTTATACAATGCGAAAAACTTATATAATAAATTATAATAGAACAACAACACGGATTTGTCAAAAGTAAATCTACAACTACTAATCTATTAATATTTACCGATTTTCTTCTTAACAATATGGATCAACAAGTACAAGTAGACGCAGTGTACACAGACTTTCAAAAAGCGTTCGACAAAGTAGACCATAATTTGCTTCTTACCAAAATTGCATTTAACGGCATACGAGGAGATTTGCTTCGCTGGTTTGCATCATATGTTAGTAATAGATCACAAAGGGTTGTTATCAAAGGATTTCACTCGGCGACTACTGTCGTAACATCTGGCGTACCGCAGGGCTCAATTTTAGGGCCTCTTTTATTCATTTTGTTCATAAATGATATTGGAAATTGTTTTAGATACTCAAAATTTTTGCTTTATGCTGACGACCTAAAAATCTTTAAAGCTATAAGAAAACATGCAGATTGTTGTCAGTTACAAGAAGATTTAAATCGATTCTCTGAATACTGCATTCAAAACAAACTTTACCTTAGCATTTCTAAATGCTTAACGATATCATTCACAAAAAATAAAAACGTTATAAACCATAATTATAATCTTAACAATGTAACTCTGTTAAAAGCCCCATTCGTGCGAGACCTAGGGGTACTGCTAGATAACAAACTTCACCTTGATCAACATATTGATAACATCACTAAAAAGGCTTATCGTATGTATGGGTTCATTATGAGATCAGCTACTGAATTCAAACACGCAAGCACTTATTCTCATCTCTACAAAGCATTAGTTAGATCTCAACTCGAATATGCTGTGGTAGTATGGAACCCTTTTTATAATAAGTATGTTGAGATGCTTGAAAGAGTGCAGCGCAAATTCCTCAGATCGATGCACTATAGGTGCTCCCGCAATTTCCCAACCTATAAAAACCTACTTAACACATACAATCTGATGAGCCTGAAGTCTAGGCGTTTATATCTAGAGATTGTTTCTTTTTGACGTATGCCATAACAGGTATAACTGTTCTGAGATCACTAATAAAATATGCTACTATGTCCCAAGAACTGTTATTAGACGAGAGGTGCGCGCACGTCCTCTTTTTGCTGTGTCTCATTGCCGCACCAATGCTGGTTTTCGGGCGCCTCTACGTCGCTTGTGCAAAAACTATAATGTTTTTTGTTCAGAAACTGCAGAATTAGATTTATTCTCAGTGTCAGCAAATAGATTTCGTTCTGCATTGTTAAAGAAACTTAAGGATTCCGATGTATAGTTATTTAAATAGTCTTGTAATCTTACTCGCATAGATTGTTCATTAAAGTAAATTTATATGAATTGTATATGCTGTGGATAACGGTGTGAGTTTCACATTTATATAATATCTTGTTTATATTATTTGCGCAGAAATAATGTGTTACTGTTTGTTTGTCCCAAATAAATAAATAAATAAATAAACTCTTAAATTAAAAATGTATATTATAAAAACAACGGGTGACTAATAACGCGGTCAGATTGGTCTTCACGCTTGTGACGTCATTATGGCAATCCAACTTCATGGCAGTACGTTTAGCAGCTACTCGTGCTAACGTTCACAGTGGCAGCCGCTATACATGTAAAGTTCGATTTAACTAACGTAATCTATGTCACCACGGTTTTTCTTGCAGCAAGAGTGCAGGTCGCATGACACGGCACGCTAGTATTAATGACTTTATCCGTCGTGACAAGTGACAAGAGTGTCACCGCCGGAGTGCCAGGCGTTTGAGAACCCAAAGGCTTAGCACGTGACCATGCCAAGGGACCAGATGGGATGTCTATAATGCTTGGAAGGTGGGAAGGGCTTTAGTGTGTAAAAGTAACCATTTTTATTATTGTAAATATGCAGATTTAATTTGAAATATATTGAAAAGGTGTGTAGTTCTATTAATAGGTTAACATTATAGCATTTATTTACAGTAATTTCATCTTAAAAAAAAACAATAACGTATATAGCTGTCTTATTTAATTTTTCGAAAAAAAAGTTATTATTACAAAAATATTGATGGTAATCCAGAGAACAGGAAAGAGCACACAAGTGGCGCGGCATTCGAGCGTGCGCAGGCGTATGCCAACCGCGCGATCAAGTGTTTCTTTTAAGAATCAATCATAATTACCTGCAATTTTAGCCAGCAGTTATAGTCTGTGGAACGTCAGTATAGTCTGTATACTCATCGGTCGTAGTAATTATTTCCGTAGTGTCAGTAGATTGTTCAGTGGTAGCTGAGGCAGTTATTTCTGTGGTAGTAGTAGTTGAGGCAGTTATTTCTGTGGTAGTAGTAGTTGTTACAGGGTTTATATTCTTGATTATTTGATTCAGCATAGAACTGATTTCCTGAAGTTGTCGATCATCCATTTCTTCTAATTTTGTTTTAAATGCTTTAATAGGAATGGTTGTATTAGAAGTAACAGTGAAACGAAATCTAGGCGGTGAGATTTTGAAATATTTACGATTAACTGGTCTACGATCTACTACTAAACTGGACATATTAATCCCCAAAATGAAGTGCGTTATTTGTTCAAATTGGCAATTTAAAGGTATTTTTAATCCATACCACGGAATACCCACTACATTATTCTAAAGTGCTTTTAACTTATTGTACTCTAGATGAAATTAGGAGAATGCAACTTAGCCTAGACAGAAAAAGTAAAATGATGACGATGATTAGCTGTTTTTCCCCACGGCGGCTGTTCTCGTACAATGAGGACAGCTAGCTGCGCAGGACATATTATAGAACACAAGCATTTGCGCAGGCGCAAGCATAGGTGCACTCCTTATTCCTTCACTCGTATCAATCACCAACTCAAAGATTCCGGGCTGCTTTGCGAAACGAGTAAGATATTCCTATATCAACTTACATTTTGTTGTTTCTGTAACATTTTCTTCTGAGGTTTGGACATCCTCGCCACATTTGGATTGCGCATCGAGAACCTGGTTTGTAGTAGTAGAATACTGGTTTCGGGGGTAAGTGGCAGTCGCTGGCGTTAAAGGAAGCAAAGCAGTAGTCTGGAGGAACTGCAAGAAGATAAACTATTAGTTTATTGCATATGGTAGCTTGTAATTAGCAATATATCCCTGTTCATGCATGTCTATAACTTTTTTATTACCTTGTCTGTAAGCTTTCCTTAAAATAAAATCACATTAATCATAATTTCTATTTTGTATGAACTGTGTTTCAGCGAAAACGAATTCTTAATATTTGAACATTACTTTCACACCAGCGACGTGTTATCCAAACCCGGGCGTGCTTATAAGCGGGACACTTTCCGAGCGCCAAACATCGTCAACAAAGCCACACCACCTTAGAATTTGGCAGTGTTAAACCTACAAAAAATGAAACATCCCATTTGAGAACAGCACCATTTCGACATTGGTGACCATCTTCAGAAACCTGCACTTCCTTATCTTTACATTGCAATATTCATATCTTTTCCTTTGACATGTTTAAACAATAAAGAAATAGGGCAGGCTAGGTGCTAATAAAATGGTTTTGTAAAAGTACATCATATAAAGTTGATGTAATACCATACATTGACGTTTACGTGCGAAAAATCTGTTGGCGTATACAAATAAATGTTATACTTAGTATTTGTGACCGCGACATATACCTACCTATAGTCTATCGAAGCTCCATAGAAAACTATTGAATACATTCCGAACTCGGTTTGAAATGGTTTTAATCTACTAAAAGTTTTTCAATTTACGAATCTCTGATACTCTCGAATTCATACCGACTGAATGTCGGATTTCCAATTAACGTTTTTGTCAAAGCAGGGTTGTGAAAAATACCAATTTAAGGGCACAAAAGAATACCATGCGTGCAGGAAAAGTCACGGGAATAGTCTAGTTCAAAATAACACACAATAATTTAATATTCATACGTCGCAGATACCCATGTTATGGTAAGTGTTGGTAAATGGCAACCACCATGGACGATACATTGCCAACCGTTACGGCTTTTATGGCGAAAACTGTTGCTGATGGAAACTCTACCTTAGAAGTATGGGGATAGGACCCAAATTGGAATGTTTAATAGATTGTAAGGCTTGTAAAAATGTTAAGAAATATGTCTTTATAGTAGGTCTACACCGTGCTGCAACTAAAATGATATCGCAAGCTAAGTGCCTCTCTTGTTAGCTCAGTCAGAGCCTAACTAGTTGAATATAACCACTTCTTCACTAGTTGTACATATTAATAGTAGAAGTATCGATGAAATCATGTATAAGACTGACTGATCTTCTATCCATATTTTAGCTACAATCCTCGACTATGGGCTGATTCTATGGAGTTGTGAATGGCACTATGCTCATCAGTGGTATATAAGAACCACCACACAAATTTTTTATTTTGATAGGAAATCATCAAATGACCCCACCCGCTGTGGGTTAGCAGCGTGAAGGAGTGTCAGACTCTTACTGACTAAAACCATGGATTACCTTACCATAGTAACTTGGTTCAAACCCATCATGTTGCTTTTGCCTTCTTAAGCCCTTTATGTACTAGGGCGATGGATCCCGCAGCACCATCATAATGTTACGCTTGACTTACCTACTAGGCTTTGGTCCACCATTACCTTGCTATATTATCTAGGATAGAAACAGATATAGTCTTCGAACTCAAGTATTTACAAATAGTAAAGTACACATGGACTTAAGTATTTAGTCATAATGCAATGAATAATATGCGATTGCTGTCTCGTTAACCTGATTCCCACAGTTGGTATATTGTATGAGAATATAGCAGATATCTACTGATACTTTATGACATAATGTTATTAATTATTGTGAGAAAATCTCTTATTGTCTATAGCCATGTGATTCTGAAGAATTGGAGCGAAATTATTATTTTATTGTTGTAAGATTGGCTGATTGTTTCTTCTTCCTTGGAAACCAGTGTATTGTATAAAAATGTATTTATAATAAAACATTGTTGAAAGGTTCTTCTAACCTCAAGAATGTGTTGATAGGGAGTTTGTTGTGCCACTCCTTCTTCCCAGCCAAACACATAGGAAGTGGTGATGGGTGGGCGTCTTTTGTAAATCTTGACGTTCAAAAAGTGCTGTTTTACAGACAAGTTAAATAAATGAGTTTGAGTTAAATAAATGAGTTAATGTTGAATAATGAAGATCACATTAGTTAGCAAGGTTATGAAGATCCTAAAGGAAAGGGATGACATAGAAACTATGGATTTAAAGTATTGCAAAAGATATGGCTGATAGATTGCCACATGGTTATAAGGCAATGGTACCTAAAACTCACCACATATTTTATGTTCAAGTAGTTTAGCAATACTTTCATTCGACTCAAACTTTACGTTATCGGTAGCTGTTAAGATATCACGCCTGTCACGCCATATAAAATCTATAATGTTTGCAATGTACAGGATTTTCATATAAAAATCTTTTTCCATTTCCCGGCGTTGGTCGCTGTACGTCGGCTCGAAATTGTGTTATTGTGCTCAAACGTGATAGGAATTCGACGCTTTGATTGCTTATTTGTTACGTGGCACGCCGGTAATATAATATATTGCTGCCGATCCATTTTTGCATGCCATTTGGGAGCTTGGGACCCTGAATTATTTGGGGGATGTTTTTGGGTCAGAATATTTACGATACATGGCTCGTTTGTTTATCAAAGAGCCTGTTTGTGTATCAAATCATTTATGAATATTAGAGGTAACTTGCTATTGAATAATTGTGAATGTAAGGGCTACATAGCTTACCTAATCCCAAAATGCCACTTTACACATTGCATCTAAGATGACATTTCCGTAATCAATTATAAAGGCTGTAGAATGTAGATGTTACAATTTTCTATACACACACATAAAGATAGAATCTTTCTATTATACGCGCCAACTTGCGGCCAAATATTATCAAAAGATGCGTCAAACAATAGCTTTTCATCTTAAAAAGGAAGTCAATAGAGACGCTGACGGGATATAGGTACCACCAACAAAGCCAGTAAAACGCCTAGCTCGCAGATTAAGTAACCTACATCCTCAGACACATCCCACACTCTTATCTAGAACCTTACGAAGCTTTCTCAAAGGTAGACTCAGTTTTTTGTCTAGCTCAGGCTGACGCGACGACAATGAAGCGACGTGGCATTCTTCTCACGGCTCGTTTTTTTATCGTGTCCCTCTTATACGCCATTAGATTGCTTTGCAAAATATTTTATGGTCCATAAAAAGGACAAAGTCTTGGAGTATCAAGTTTTACGTATTGTGAAGAAAATGAACCTGCGCCTGTTTAGAAGACCAGAAATCTGGGGTTAAATCAGCTTTTTAAAAATACGTTTGATCAGATGAACGAATGCATATTAGAGATATAAGCTGCTTTGCATCTGATTCTTTAAAAATAACCTCATTAGGAAAGATTGCTAAAATTATGCGAAAATAATGATGGGGAGATAGATATAACTTTATATTTAACATGGGACAACAAGACGGACGTTTCAAGAGGAATAGTTTTTGTATAACCAACTAGACCGTGTCAGCAAAAAACTGCTTGCTTCGTGGAAACTTCCAATACGTTCCATAATGAGAGCGATTGTATCCATACAATGGAAGTACTTGAAGTACAATCGAGCTTAGGTTAGCTTTTAAGGCTAAGAATACTGCGCAAGATACTCCTTTTAATTAAGATGTCGATTCTTGGACGTTTTAGGGTAGTTTCCTAAAAAATAATAATTAGTCCGTCTTGTAGATTGTCCAAAATTAAGCGATACGTATTTTTTCTTTTTTAAATTGGATCAGAACTTGTTAAGATATAGCGTGTTAAAGTTGAGTGTGACGTCACAAGTTGCTACAATTTTCAGGAGACTGTGACGTAAAAGGCCCCCACTCCTAATTTTTGAAGCGTATTATCTTTGTCATTTTATGTTTAATTAAAAAAAGAAAAAATACGTATCCAATATTTTTTGATTATCTAAAAAGCGGACTAAATATTATTTCATTATTTCGACCCTGGACACTACCCTATTGTTTCTGGTCCCATATTAAGTTAAAATTGCGAAATAGTTTTCAGTTTCATTTTACTAACCAATTGCAGTATCTATATGATGAACATTAACTGTATGAAAACATACCTACTCCATTCGCAGTAAAAAAAACAAAAGATCATGTTCACGTTTACCATTTTAAATCCTTCGAAAGTCAAAACAAAATTACCCAAATTGTAGGGTATCTGAAAACATAGCGGATAGACCATAAAATTGCCTACTTTTATACAGCTTTGAACTTGGATATGCGCACGCGCCGCCGCCGGTGCTTCGGGGTTGCTATTACGAAAATGTCAGACGTTAGCTGTGTTGCCAACACATAACGTTTCCTGGAACGCCGGCCAGTTTACGATTTAACTTTTGCAAACAATTTTTAGCTGACCGCTTTGAAATATCCGCGGCAAGGCATTTTGGTAATGTTAAATATTTTTTATTTAGGTATGTAATTTTCTCGTTTAAAGTTGAGTTGTGAAATTCTTGTCATTCGGTTTGGAAATTAAATTAATAGCGTCTGTATTCCTGGCTTAACACCAGGAGCAGCGATGATTTCAAACTAGTTACAAGTAGATAAATGATTAACTAACGATCCCAGTTCAGATATTTTGATTACTCAGTCGCCTATCTGCTCTAAGATAAATACTAAAGCAGAGTTTGAATATTTAGTGACGTTAGCTCCTCTCCAGATCCCATCTTGTCTTTGTAAGCTCTGAAACGCAAATACATACATGTATCTCTAGAGAAAATTCGCCTATATCTCGTATATTACAGAGTCGGTTTGTAGCGGTATAATATGAATTACGTAAGATATTTGTCAAAATCTGTGTTGGCTTTCCGATATATTCTATAGTTTAATAATTAACTTAAATCTTTCTATGTGAGATGAAGCCGGTCAGCAGTGAGACGATGAATAGAGGCTTATGATGATGATAATGGTTCTTTTAAAAAGCTTTGTATTATTGAAGCTGAGGTGTCAAAAACATATTGGTCCTATCTTTGACGATTCTAGTAGAGAATTTCGAGATTTTGTATGAGATATAATATTAAGCGATCCGCCCAGTACTCTTAATTCGTAACCTTATATTGGCATTAAAACCGTATGAAAAGCAGTAGTTTTCACTCATTCAGCGAAATACACATAAGAAACATGCCAAAAAATACACACTAAATACTTATTCTGAAGGTATTATAACTTGTGATGAAATAGGCGCTATACTAAATAAATATGGGTCAGACATAGGTTAATCCGATTCAAAATAAGAATAATATATTACACGGTCATTTGAGTTCGTGCCAGCTGACGAAATTAATTTGACATATACCTCTAAGTAGTACCAATATAAACAAAAAATGCAGCAAACAAAAATATTTTTAGCTAATGGAAAAAGAACAGCCATTGATATAGGTTCAGCAAAACAAGGTAAAAAACCGGCCAAGTGCGAGTCGGACTCGTGCACGAAGGGTTCCGTAAATTACAGTTAAATCAACCTATCTCAAAAACTATAAGAGATACTTTGATCAAACCAAAAATCGTTGAAAGAGTTAATTAGCATGCATCACCTCTATTTTTTTTAGAATTTTATACCCCGTAGTTATAAAAATAGAGGGGGGGGGACATACTTTTTACGACTTTGAGAGCTGATATCTCAAAAACCGTTCACTTTAAGAAAAATGTTTTTTAGAAAACTTTATATCATTTTAAAAGACCTTTCCATTGATACCCCACACGGGTATGTACATCGAAAAAAAAAATTTCATCCCTCAGTTACATGTATGGGGGGCCCCACCCCCAATTCTTTTTTTTACTATTTAGTGTCATATTTTTGTAGCGGTTCATACAACACATATTCCCATCAAATTTCATCACTGTAGTACTTATAGTTTCCGAGTAAATCGGCTGTGACAGACGGACAGACGGACAGACGGACAGACGGACAGACGGACAGACGGACATGACGAAACTATAAGGGTTCCGTTTTTGCCATTTTGGCTACGGAACCCTAAAAACAGATGTATGTTTGACGTCAAAAACTATACAGGGCGTGTCGTTCACAATCACATTAAATCCTATCGCATATACTTTATGATATTTTATGGCGAATTGTAAAAAAAATAACCTAATCCATTCCTGGAGACATTTTTCGATTTAAAATTTACAACATCATGTGTAAAGCAGAGATAAAGTTAAGAGTATCGAATGTTTTGATTAGGGGCCCGATTCTCCTAAGTTAATAATGTGAAAATTGAATAGAAATCGAATCGCAATCGTTTTAACCATATCGGGCATTCTGCTACTAAAATAAGACTAATCGTATTCCAACGACATTCGATTGGTTTGCGATTGGTCTGCTATTTTGGTGATTTTGGTCTATACGGTAGTTTGCTCTACAATCATATTGCAATCGTAAATCATTTGCAGACAAAATGATTCATTATTGAATGACCGAAATGGATAAAAACGTTTATTTCAAAGAAAAAATAGTGGAATGCCACATGCGCTTCAATCATAATTGAGTCGCGATTGGATCGCAGTCGAATGTGAATCGTATGTCGCTTAAGTAATAAAAGTAATTAGGAGAATCGGGCCCCAGATATCGTCACCTGTCCTAATAAGATTGGTGGGTATTATAAGAATATAAACGAACTGCCTATGCCTGTTGTGGTGTGGTCTATGATCACGTAGTGATTAGTTAGTATTGATAATGTTAAGATAAGTAGACGATAGGAATGCCTCGTACAGAATAAGATATTTAATAAGATAATAATTAGTTAAGATAAGCACGTAGCTTTTCCTTTGTATAAATAGCGTAGTATACTCAATAAAGGTGTGCACTTCTTAGTAGGTATTGGTTGCCTTGACTATTCCTAAATATGTAGTTCTGTTGTTTTATTAACACGTCTACCCTCATCAACACCTAAGGACCCTGCCTGTCGGAAGGTTGGCAAGCCCAACATCACACTGTCATATATATAACACACTATACGACAATACGTCTGTGATGAGTTTGAAGTATGGAAACTGATCGAAGCCTGGGAACCGTTTCAGCCGACGTCTAGTTCCCTTTACTTTACTTCGGTTGCCTAGATAAAAAGAGGTTTTTTGTTTAGACCACAAGTTCCTGAGCAAATAAACAAACTCTATACCTTTGCTATGCAAGACATCTACAGAGAAACATTATCCTGCTCAAGCAATAAAAGCTCAAAACTTTGTCATTCGTCTATAATATTATTCATCAGCTGATTGATAAACCTGTAACTACCGAGTACCAGATACATGACATGACACAAGACACTGTTGTTACCAAAAACAATCTGAACAACACCACAGGGAGTGTCTACGGTGTCAAACAATCAAAGCGCTTGTCATTCTCCGATACAGAATAAAGTGAATACAATATTTATTAAGTTCAGTTCAAGGACGTGGACACAAGGTCATGTCTGACACGCTATGTTCATTGTTAGGGTTCCGTACTTAAACGGTAGAGACGAGCCCGAATTGCGAGGGTTGCGCGGTCCGTCCGTCAGTCACCAGGCTATAATCTTATAAGCAGTGATAGCAAGGAAGATGGTTTGTAATGTCATGTGTTGTAATAAAATCAAGGGCAGTCGCACTGTAAACGTGATTTCTTTTACCATTTTTTGCTCAATATTAAAATGGTACGGAACTCTTAGTGCACGAGTCTGTCTCGCACTTGGCCGGCAATTTTTTCGTCTTTCTTTATTTCCAAGTTTTTGTGTTTAGGTATAGTTTAATTTGTTTTCTCACGGTTTTTATGACTATCCGAATTGAATCGGACAATCAGATTACACAAATAGTTTATTTGAATGAATAGTTTTGTATTGTGAGGCAAGCGATTTCCTCTTCCTCGAAAAGTTTTGACAAACTGCACCTTGCAAACTTTTAGTCGGCCGATTATTTGTGCTCATATGTGATGGAGATGGATGGTAGGCCGCACACTACAACGATCAAATATTTAGTCAGTTTGACACCGACTGAAAAATTAGATTATATTCAGGAAAAAAATAAAAAACATTTTTGCCAAATCTCGAGTCGACTCCCATTGGCTAACTGTTTAGTCTGCAATACGCGGGACTCTAAAGATGATTCAATCAATGCTCTCTTTAAAAGCTCCTTGTCGTTAAATAAAATAACTACCTCTACATCAGTTCAGTAGGCTATACTCCCAATCTCAGAGATATCTCAAACCTTTAGAAATTAGTATGAAGTTGAATCATTTCGAAACTACAGGGAGGTAAACGGCAATTGAACTAAAGGTGAAATATCATTCGATACCGAATACTCAAACATCGAGAGAATAGTCGACTAACTAGCGAATTATACACAGCTAATGTAATAATAATGATTGGTCAACGATTACGTAATAAATCTATACTTAACATAAACTTCGTCATTGAAACGTTTAAGTTTACAAACATTTTAATCGACTAATCTCGCAATCGATAATGCTTTGCGATGATTGAGTCGATTTTAAACACATTTTTAAGCTAATAAATTCTTACATATACTTATAAAGATTAGTAGTTAGTACTAAAGGTCTGACAAATGCTTAACCGCATCAAAGTCGGTTAAGCAAAACATGAGATAATTGCGCACCAACCTAGAAGTACATTCATACTGACAAGTAGAATTGAGGACCTCGTTTTTTAAATCGGTTAAATAAATAATAAACCAGCTAGAGTTTACTTCTTATAAGATAGTTCTGTTGTTATATTAGAAAAAGATACTACAGTGTGAACAGAATAAATCTCTGACAATCACCTAACCACAAGAGGGATGAGAGGGAAAGGGGGGAGGGAGCTTATTACGATCAAACCGATACTCTAACGTAAGTAGGTCACCTGTAGTGTTGCCATTACAGATTTTTTCTTATCTCGCCAATGGTAGGGTGATCGGAGAACCGATGTTGAAGTTTTAGTCGATAGTTTTTAATCGGGATAATCGATAAGTTTTTTTTTAAGCTATTGCATAGCTTCTGTCGCAGGCCTTGAGCGCGGGGACCAAATCCAGAAATTCCGTAACGAAAAAACCTCACGCTCCCCACTCCGACGGGCACGGAGGTGTGGCTTGAAGGCCGTGCATCGTCTAACGTCGTGTCAGTTCGGCAGTCTTCGACACGGCGCTGTGTGTCGTGCGATTAGACGTATTGTACGACTTTACGGAACTCGCCCGAATCGAGACGAGCTGCTCCGAAATCGGACGAATACATAATCGGCTGTTTGTGAGAAAGTATATAGGTGTATAGTAAGTTCAACTCAGTCGTGCGCGCGGCCTTTTGTGTGGGTAATCCTTGTACATATACAGTGACTTTGTGTGCGTGACAAGAGGTACAGTCAGGTACAAATACAGTTATTTCGGGGTTGTATACAGGTGTTTAAGAAAAATAGTTATAACGTAATTTAGTGTTAATCTTTTTATAACGATTCTGAATCGCTACTTGAAAAAATCAAATTATGAATTTTTGGATTCGCTACTTTCCAAGGTGAATTATAAATTCTGACTCCATGTCAAAATGTCTATAGTATTCTTCTTTATTCTTTTGTACATGTCGACAAGTATTACCCCACATCCCTTAATCATTTTCCCTTAATCAATTTGATTTAAACGTTCATTTATGAGTTTCATTATTTCCGTCTTATTTTGGTCGACATTATGCGAAACAATATAATTTTTTAAAATTCCCCCCACATTTTGTTTACATACACGATTACGTTTTTTTTTACATTCTTAGTCCACACTTTTATTTATTGTCCGCGTACCCCGAGCTAGAAAATATGTAAGGAGTATTTAATTCATCTTAGATATTTCACGTCATTTATTTCTTAGACACTGTCAATGGCAATTTGAAAAGACGTATGAGAAAATAATGAAAAACTGTAAAATTTTATAATAAAAAGCTTTGAATGTTTCATTTTTTGAAACGCTACCTGACTCCTTTGCAACATTTTCTCCGTGAAGAACTAGACATTTTCGTAAACGACTGTACCCATAACAAAAAGCGATAAGAACACGTCATGCTCGGACGACGTCACTGTCACACGAATGAAAGTTGTATATTTACAAGCCGACGCACACATAGGGCCGCGCGCAAATCTGAGTTGAACTATCTATATAAGTATTTATCTACAACAGTGAACGGCTGTACTTGTAAAATTTATTTACGTAACATTTAAAAGGAAAATAAATAATTATAATTGCATAAGTTGATACAGAATGCTATGCAATTTATAGAGATATCTACATTGTTTTAGAATAATGTTCCAGATCAGTATGATGTTACTTGCGGAATTAAAACACTAAATAACAAACGCAATGATGATTGTGACCTAATAAAAAATAAAATACAATCTCTTCCTTATTAGGAATTCTGTAAAAAAAAACAATGTCAATCAGTTTACAAAGGAACCTATCTTTCAATATCCGACTAAATGACAGAGACCTCCAAAAATCACGCGTCTAAACGAATACAGTCCTCAAAATGGGGCAATGGCGTAAAAAATTGGGGCAGTAGGCAACCCTAGTCATTGCCGAGTGCCCCTGGGACCACGCTGATAGATACAGTTCACGAAACTTGGAAACTGGGCCACGGGCTTATCTCCTGCTTCCTCGTCCGTTGAGACTGAAGACCCTATCTCTGATTTATTCCGTTTTTGAGAAAAAAAGGATTCATTGTACGTGACATTTGACGTTTTTCGGATTATATTATTGAAGGCATATTTTAGTATTGTAAACTTACTAAATTGAATTAGTGTTACTAAATTAATTGTAAAGTAATCTTTATTGTATTGATTGTGTTGGTTACAGGTAAAATAATATGTGTATATAAAATAATCTGATGTCATTAGGCGTTTATATCAGTGGCTGCATGAAGAATTAGCGCAATCAATTTACATAGTAAACCAGCTTTTATAACAAATACGTAATACAAAAGATAAACTATTATATTTGCCATAATTTCCTTCCTACATCCAGCAAACTAGAGGCAATGACACTATCCCATTCAGCCTAACAACTAGCAAGTTTAACCAGCTACCACGCAAAGCGGTTGACATCTAAAATTTATTAATACAAAGCTGGGATATACACCAGCTGCATATTGCAATGCAACGGGAGCCATGAGCCAGCCAGTCGCCGTGCATCGCTTGCGCGGGTCACACGTGCGAGCCTCGCTTTAACGAAAAACTAACCAGCTACATTTCAAAAATCGAATACTCTCTTTTGAATTCCATTCTGTATTGAAAGTAGAACCTTAGTGTTCGAGTAATCTTGTTCTAGTGCTAGTTTGTTAGTAAACATTAAAATTTAAATTAGGAACGCTTATTTTTAACGCTGATTATGTAGTTTCTACTTTCGTTTGAGTGAAAATAAACTAAAAATTGTTGTTGGTACAAAATGTGTGTGTAAGATTCGCGTAGTGTTGTGAACCGAAGTGTGAAGGGTGAAGTGTAGTGATGTGAATGAAGTTTGGTTCTGACACCAATATGTTTGGAGTATTTATTAGAAGGTGGAAACCTAAAAGGTGGGTGGTGTACCAACTGCTTTTAGTTGATATTGACACAGTTTGCTTGTATTTAGAATATGGTTCGAATTTCAATTTATCAAAAGCCATGTATTGGTTTAAATGACGAAAATAAAAATACCTATATGCATAAGGAAAAATATTGCGTAAAATAGGTAATTGTGAGTAGGTAGGTACATATTTAATTTATTTCTAGTGATAGGTATTTAAATTTACATGTTTATCAATACCTAACTATAATAATATAATGGGTAGGTAAGTATTTGTGATTCATGCATTTATACATAAGTAATATGTATAAATTGATATTGACTTATGTCTGTAAGACTGAAAATGTGAAATATAATTTGAAAATTTACATTAATTTTACATAATATTTACATACATTTTAAACATTAAAAATAAACTTATACCTATATTCAACTTAAAACTAATACATTGCATCAAAAAATTGCTCCTCATTTGAAAAACACTTAAGTATGCATAATATTTAGTACATAAATACCAAAAAGTACGTCAAAAAGCTTTAAGATCTTCCTATTTTTCAAGCCAGTTACCTACGTTATTTAGAACAAGAGTCAAGTTAACTCACTCTCTTATTGTTTTGTTTTTTGTCAAGAATGTGTTAACGACTGGTTATTTTAACGCCTAGTAAGTCTAGCATATGTCCAGAAATAGGCAGGTCCATCATTTTTCGTCTCGTAAAACAGGACAAAGGAATTGCTTTCGTCAGTTCTTGAAAGGACAACGCTCTTAGCGATTTAGGTATCATCTGAAACTACAGACTGGAAATGGTCTGACTAGATCTGTTTTATCTAATTTATTTTCAACCGACTTCGCAAGAAAGGGGTTCTCACTTTGAATGTTTGTAACTTTCAGTCTGCTGTGTCCGTCACTTCACTTCATAATCCATTTTGGTTCATAGCAGACTAAAATGCAAATCAGTGCATTAAAATTTAAAAATAATGTTAGCAACCATACGTCAAGCAAAAAGAACAACACAAAATCACAAAGAGAGAACTAATGACCACTCGTAAATTCATTCATAACTTCAAAAGAAACTCGTAATGCTATGTAGAAAATATTTAAAAAAATAATATCGTACACGCACTGGTTTCCTCAAGCTATTTCAAAGCTATTCGCAGTTATTATAGCACGAGTCGCTAGCAGCATTATTGTGTTAATTTTGCTCGCTATTTTTCTTTTTTTTCTTTAATAAAACCTGCTCCACGTTGGCTGAAAGAAGCGTTTTCTTTGCCACTTTTACGAGTAACAAGAAATAGGTGAAGATCCGTTTTCAAATTTGATGAACCGTGTTTTGTTTCACAGAAAGTTTGAATTAGGGTGCTTACATAAAGAAACAGGTTGCCGGTACAGACAAATCTGTACGGGTAGGTACCGATCAGTGCAGGTATAATATTCTAAAGAAACAGGTAAACAGGTAACCTGTTTCTTTATAAGTGAGTCAATAATAGTATTGTATTAAACCTTGATCGGTACCGACCCGTACAGGTTTGTCTGTACTGGCAACCTGTTTCTTTATGTAAGCACCCTTAGGGATTTTTGGTTCTGAAATTCTAAATTATCGCTAAGTATTCGAAATTTCGCACGATCCGGTACAGCGAAAGTATTCGTGAATTGTCGAATTTAAATTGCGAAACTCTTTCTGTTGTAAGACTTACTTCTAAGATAGAAGACAACCAGTCTTTCCTAGGGGTACTGAGTTACCGGTAACTTGGTTGAGAAGGTCAGATAGGCAGTCGCTCCTTATAAAACAGTGGTAAATACTCAGTTGCATTCGGTTAGACTGGAAGCTGACTCCAACATATTTGGGAAAAATCTAGGCAGATTGCAGCTATGATTTATAATCTCCTAAGTTTCCGTTCATCCATGTTTTAAGTGTCATTTCTAAGCAGCGTTCATGTTATAACTTATTTATATTTCACCTCTAAGTTTAACAACACTTGTACCACACCAAAAATAACCGAATCCAGCTATGAAATGCCAGTGTTATGTTGACCCTTCATTACGTATTGTTTTTATTGACTTACTAAACGAACAGTACCGTAGCGGGCGTGACAATTAATTCAATAAAGGATTTGCATGTTGTGTGTTCACCCGTGTTAGCTGTCGCGTGACCTGAGAAGTAAATGTGTAAAGCTACGTATAGACTTGGTGTTTCGATGTACATTTCAGCTTTTAACCCACCGCAGAAGCTATGTAGTATAATCACCAATCACTATGGAAAGAAGTCTGCCAATTTACTTGCGGAATTCTAAAAATCGCAACAGAGACACTTATTCATTCATTTTTGTGCATAGTCTGATCAATGATAGTGAGAATGCTAACCAATAACCGTCTTACCACAAAAACTTTTAAACGTCAGTTTATGCCTTGTCTAAAAACATTTCAAATTATGACGTTGACATATGGTTCATTTTGCAGCCAAAATTTTATTAGACAAGTGTTAAACAGGGTTTAAAGTTTTTGTAGTAAGGCCCTAAGAAATTAGTCAAAATATTGTCAAAGGAATGGTTACACGAATTATGGATAATTCGCATTGCAATGTCCTCCGCTGCGAATTCGAATCGCGCCGTTTCGCAGATTTGTGTACTTGCCCTAAGTCCTGAATGGAATTGTGTCACAAATGCCAGTCGGAATATCTCTCGTGTTTGCTTTGATAAGAGTTGTTGTGGGAAGTGGGAACTAGAAGTGGATTAGAGATTAGTCGAAAACATGAGTTGTAGTACGATGTTCGTGAATTAGAATAGCTTATAGTCATCATGAAAGTCATTCAAGTTAGCGTGAATATAGTCAAGTTAAGTCAATACAGTTCAAGTTATAGTGAAAAAGAAAAGGCGAGACTATCCTTTTCCTTCTGTTGGGGAGAATATTGATCCCCTAGGTAGAACATTGAGATCCAGGCTGTGATTTAAAAATGTTAGACAGTAGTTATGGGTAGTTAGTGAGCCAGAAAGTTTGACAACCAAAGACTTTTTTTCAAGTGCCTTCAGACCTTTTAACAATCACTGACGAAATAACAAGTAGCACAGATAATAAATCATACTATCCCTCACTAAATTAGACTAAGTACCTCAATAATGTACAACGTCAAAACATTTATTACTTGTCACACACATAAGGCTCTACAAATATCTAGCGACAAAACGTATAAGGCATTGTTAATTAAACTTTAAAACAAATTGCTGTACACAATCTACATGATTTTATTATCATTCCGTACCTTTCCTTTTACGGAAGAACAGGTCGCGATGCAATACAAGTTAGCATATTAATTGCTCAAGGCTAATATTTTACTTGATTAAGAAACTTATTATTAGTAAAGGATTTTTTATGGACTCTGAAAACAGAACTTTTCGTCTCCCTTAGTCAAGATATAAACATAAAAAAGGTATGAAATCAGTTTAGAAGTCATCCTTGCCTTCAAACTGATATTGTACCTAAATGCGTAAGCAACTCTGTCTGTTTTTAGGACTTTCATACCGAACCTATGGATCCGATTACAATGGTACTCAGACTGTATGAGAAAAGAATACAGGCGATTGCGGAAAGTGTCATGGAGGCATGGGACAATATTCTATGACAACATTTTAGCTTGAGAAGGTATTTTGAAACTCGTATAACAAAAGACGTAAAAGTAATAAAACAAATTGAAGTCAGAAGTAAAACGGAGCTACAGTTGTGGAGCAAAGCATTAAACATCAGTTTTAATAGTGTCTCACAATATAGCATTACGTACGAAGTAAGAATAGGTGCTGACAAAATTCCGCAGAGTAAACTCAAACATTGCTAAAAGTAAATTAAAGTACTCGTAGCCTTTATTTCATTCTTGACAACAACATGTAATGCTGACCTTATTCTAAACTCCTCTACTAAGTTAAGAGGACGAATTGGAATTTTTGGCTCCAAGGATCTCAACTTTTCTCAGTAAATACAAAACGGATCAAAATACAACTTGGTTACCTGAAAGTTCATGATATAAACTTTCAAATTTTGTTAGACGTCAAAACATGATTAGGTAACTTTTATAACAGAGAAAAATATATCAAACATACCTCTTTTTAAAAAGAGATTCACATATTATGGGCAAACGGGATCGATTTAAGCCTCTTAACTTTTTTAGTAGTTGAGTATATGCATACTCTTTAAAATTGTAGAAGGAATTTTTATCAAATTATCATTTCTAAATAATAAAATTACAAAACCATTTTGTCGCTTACGACTTTTAGTTATAAGCTAGCGCGCGTATTGTTATCCTCGCCCCGCTCAGACGCTCCGACCCCTTTTGGCGCCTTAGATGCGCGTGCCGGTTATGGAATTATTGTTGACCAATTCCTCGCCTTAAGCATTTGTCTTGTCTTAAAACTCACACAGAATCACAGATTTCGAAAAAGTTACTAATTACTAAGAAATAAGAAAAAAAACAAACAAGTGTAAGGGTCAGTTGCACCATTTAACTATAACGACTTCCAAACCATAACCAACAGTATACATGTAGATAAATGATGCAACTCACCACAAATGATTGGAAAGGCATCTTCACAAAAATAACTTTGCAAATGCGCAAAAGTATTCAATCTTTCATCTGAAGAAAGCAAATCCCACCTGATACCTTGTAACAATATTCAATTTATTTAAAAACCTCACACAGTGTCATCTACATTTGGCTTTAACCCAAGCATTCCGATTACTAGTAATTAATTCTTGCCACGTGAAAAAATGTTTGGCTGTATGATCATAGACACTATTGTTCATTACGACGATTCGGTGACGACTCATTTCCGCATCCGAATGGGTTTATAATAAGAAAGATGGTAATCAACAAATCTTAGTAAAAGTTTTGTCTGGTGCCATCAATAAACCTATTATTCATATTCCTATTAAATGATAGAAACAACAAGATATAAAAGAATACCTATAACACACCGTGGTGTTACCAAAATTGAGTGCAACAACAATTTTTCATCACTTTTTCAAGAAACATCTGCTGCCAAGAATTCCAAGTTGATACGATATTGTAAAATATAAAAATTGCGGTACAGCATCCAATCTGATAAATGTGAAAAGGAGAAAAATGTGGCTCCGTAATTTTCGAGAGTGGACTGCCCCGAGGCAAGGCTTGTAAGACAAAGAAAAATGTACGAGAAATAGTCAGTGGATTGTAAATAAAAGATACATGAAAATACGAATCGTGAAATTTTACTGATTGTGGTCTTGATTGCCGAAGGCGAGATCTGCGGGAGGAAACCCATTCTGGTGTTGTATTGTGGGTGGTTATGAATCACTCTAGATGTTTTATCAATCGGCATTTTTCCAGAGTCCTCGGAAAGAGTATTCTCTGGGTCATGTACAATGCAGTCTTTGAAAGAGTTTATATCTGTTCTTATACCTACGTATACTCGTAAATCTGCGTAGTGAACGTAACTTCATTATCAGCATGTATTGTCCCACATCAAGGCACTGGCCTCTTCTCATACAGAGAAGGAACGACTGTTAATCATGCCAAGTCAAGGCGGGTTGGCAATTTCAGACTTTAAAGTTCAGATTTCCTCAAGAAGTTTTCTCTACAATATCATCGGTGTCCAAGTTATATATAAGATCCTAATAAGAATATCTAACAAGCTTTTATAGATCTAGGTATCTATCAAGCAAGCAAGCATAAGAGAAGATAAATTCATCTGCAATGACTTACGGAAATATAACTTGGAACAACTTAGTATTACAAACTTGAACAATACATCGTCCACACAAACATAAGACTGTTAAACAATTTCATTTTATTTATTAACAAATTCTAATGTGGGATTTTACTGCATTAGGAAATGGACAACGCAGAGTTACGACCACAAACATCATTATTGAAATAATAGATTATTTTAGTTGTGTAATATAAGAGTGTATTGTTTTCTGTTCATAAAGAAAACTTGTATGTAACATTGAAAATCATGACTGAAAATCTTTTAATTCAATTTGCATATTACTGTTCAAAAATAACTTCTGTGTCGGTCATTCTGATTCGATTCTACTGTCTGTTTCGTACCCATTTTGATTCGATTCGATACTCGTGAAATTAGATAGGGAATGGACATAGGCAAGAACATGGTTTTTTTCAAGCACATGGTGTTTTTTTCACTAGGAGGCTTTGTGGTCTTATGAGGAACATCAACTCATGGTACATTAAACCTCTTTAAGTTTGTTTGGATATAACTTGTACTTTTAAATCCACTACGTAGATGATCATTGATTTTACAACAACAAAAATACGATGTTTATTACAACTGTCACTGTCATATTACATTTTATATACATACCTATGTTGCCTATGTAGGTATTATATTTTACAGATTCAAACACAATTAAAAATTTATCGACAACTAATTATTTGATAGCTCATAAAATGTCTTATAAAGAACTATTAATAGATACATTACAACTCCGATTCGTATCCGATGACCGTTTAGAAAGTAATTTTAGTTATTACTGGCCGTAGGCGGTCGTATTTTTACGACAATTTCGAATCAATATGACGACCTGCCGCGGCGGTATGACAAAGTCGAGTTTATAGCTAACTAGCAGTTTGCCGAGGTTTCACTCGCATTCCGAAGGAACTTCTTCCTGTGTCTAGACAAAATAGGTGTTAGGTACCTGTTTCAGGGGAATAGTCTAGTTTGCGAAAAAAATAAGTTTTTCAAATCGGTTCGGTAGTTTTAGAGCCTTTAGAATACAAACAAACATAAAATGTCCTCCTTATTTAGTTAGTTTATCACGTGTGTTTCTTATTTACCCACAGATTACTATACACACAGCACCTGATATTGTATATTGCCGCATAATGGCGTCCACATTATCTTCAAACCGTCGAGCGGGTTACGACAATAAGGATATCGTTGGATTTGTCTCTGTCACCTACTCAAGTCTTCTAAGATATTATTATTTTTTAGAATAAAATGTAATGCTACTAACAGCTACAATAAAAATGTAATGCTATTAACACTTTTTCACGTGATTTTTTACAAAGTATAGCATGACCAAAACCGCCCCCTTTCACCACTTCCTAGTGGCTGGGAACAAACTTCCCACAGCTGTCTATTACAATTTATATTTTAATCGCTTAAAAGAGTGACCCCGAAAACTGAGATCTCTTCTTACTCCTTATACGATAACCCTAATTTGGATTCACCTACATCACTATTATAACAAAATGTTCTTATCAATATGTTCGTAATCAGTTTTATCAGTCATTGCCTTGATAACTTCCTCACTTACAGCAATTTCGTGTTGGGTATTGTAAAAAACCGCATGGGAATTTTTCTCATAATTATTTATTAATGTGCACTTGTAATTTTATTTTATTTTTGTGGGATGAATCCTGAGCCCAGCAGTGGGGTTATAAAAAGGCTAAAACAGTAACAGTGTCATTTTAAGTTTAGTAGTAAAATTAAATTTTATTTGTCTTCATATAGTTTGTCCACGATAACGAATATCCCATTTAGTGTAATTATGTGGTTCAAATAAATATTTTCTGTGATGATAAGACGATTCAAAGAGAAATAACCATAATCCTTATTGGTTGTCGGGTAAAATTTGTGCAGACTATTTTCTAGCTGTCAACTACTGATATAACTTCGTTTCAAATATGTATTTTTCTGTCTTCATCCTGCTTATTATCCTGTCCAATCCCTGTTCCTGACTGTAGGCCCCTATGATCGTATATCGTACAGCCCTCCCGTGTGGCATCATCATACCAACAATATTACAAGACCACCGAGTCTTTCGTATGTAATATTATACTTAAAAATTACTGTCGACTAAATTACTTGGATCGGAAAACGATAGGTAATCTGTAGGTCGTTAAAACTAATCGGTTAATGATTTCTTTATGATTGAGCATTAATAAGCGATTTGTATTGATTATCTGGTTCGTTTTAGTGTGTTCAAATCTTGACAACAATCTCCCTGTGTGTTTTTCACATGTTAATATGTATGATGTTAAGTTTCAATTACTGAAACGCTCGATGCGCTCTGATAATATTACAGATAGAGGTTTGAAATAAAAACTGCAAGCTATCCTTTCCAATATTTCAATATTTTTCAAATTTTCTTTAACGTAAAAACTGCAAGTTTTAATACAACATTTTTGTCACGATATCGTTCTAAATCTCACACGTTGTAAACCAAAACTCTTTACAGTCTTTCGATTCAATTTAAAGAATGTAATTCACAATTTACTTTACACTAACAAAACGCCGCCTTGTAAAATACGTTTCTGTACATTCAAACAAATCACGGTGCAATGTAAAAGCATTTTAACTTTTTTACTCTTTTTAGCTTTTAATCCGAGTGAACTGAAGGGTCATTAATTTCGGTCCGATGTCGACGATGCGGTCTAACCGCAGCACGTTATATCGATCGATACATATCGATAAAATTTATTAAGTATCGATCACGGAGGAAGGAAACCGCGGAGATACCGTAAGCAAGGTAGGTCAAGCGCTTCTCGTAGGTCAAGCGGTACGGTAGGCGTTATCAGTTATTAGAACTATCGAGACGTTCGGGTTCCTTGTCAAATCAAAAATAATCTGTCAATGATTGGTCTTGATTGATTGGCGATTTTATTTTGAAAATATATTGGTGGATTCCATAGAAGGCGTGTAGGAGCGGAGCCAGTAACGTTCGTCGTCACCCAAACACCCGCATTTTCGCGCGCTAGTTTATTAGGAGATTTTGCGTTATGACAATATATCCGCTAGTGATTTGGTTCTCCATGGTATCGATACATCGGGATTGCACGGAGCGCTAAATCGTCTATTGTCCGAGGTCTATTATTAAGAGTTGTTATTATTGTTTATTTCTATTGTTGTAGATAAAAGTGTCGAGCAAAAAGTACCGTGTATTGATTTATAGGTTTTGTCTTAGATTACAGACGTAAAAGAGGAAACCACCCAAAACAAAAATGTGAAAGGCTGCCAAGTTCGATAATATGGAAATCCTTCACATATAAAAGAAGTGAGATCTGAATAAGTACCAAGTTCCATACACATACCTCAGTTAAAAACAGTTACTTTTTAATTATGTTACTTGGCAAGTTTTCACACACCTTGTTATAAACCTACTAAACGCAATGAATCAAGTATTTAATTTTCTATTAAAACTTGCCAAGTAACATTATTAAAAAGTAACTGTTTTTAACTGAGGTATGTGTATGGAACTTGGTACTTATTCAGATCTCACTTCTTTTATAGGCGAAGGATTTCCATATTATCGAACTTGGCAGCCTTTCACATTTTTGTTTTGGGTGGGATTTCATTTATTTTTGTAAGGTTGTTTATTTTATTTTTTTCTTATGATGAAGTTAGTTAAGGAAATGTCTCATTTATACTATCTTTCAGATTTTTGAATATGCACTATGCTTCTTACAAAGAAATGAACTAGATTAACTAAATGGACTAGATTTAACAACTGACTGACATGACATGTTATCATATATTATGTTCGTGGATCAAAGTTACACACTTGGCCGTTTTCAGATTTTTACTTTACTTTGACTAAATACAAACCTTTGTACCATTCTAAGATATATTATATAAATATAGATAAATTTAGTTCGTTTTAGTTCCTTAGGGGTATAAATTTACACCGGGTATAAAACACCTTCATTATTTTGAAACCGACTCACACTTGGCCATTTTCAGATTTTTCCCTTTACCTTGACATAAATACCTACCTCCATGCCAAATTTCAAGTCAATACGACCATTGGAAGTGGTCTAGGTTTTTGATGAGTGAGTCAGTGAATCAGTGAATAAGTGGATAGTAAAAATAGCGATTTTCTGACGTCAATATCTCAAGACCTACAATAGGTATATTAATGAAATTTTGTATTTTAGATAAGTGAGGGGGTCTCAACAGATACTAGAAATTTGATATGCGTAAATAAAATAGATTTTGAGTTATAGGGGGGTCGAATTTGGCCCGAAATGGTTCGTGTAATATAACCCACGGCCGGTGTGTCGCTTTTTTTGCTCGAACTTGGCGGACACACTACCGTGTGTCTAGATGAGAAAGTTTTAACTTGAGGGCAAAGATCTTTTATCTAAACAGTTAGATCGCAATGACCCGAAGTGAATAGAGACTTCTGGATTTATAACTAAGTACCTACAGTAGGCAAGATTTGGCAGTAATGATAGGTTCAGGCCAATGTACAATTTTAAGTATCTAATGGTCTTACTACAAAAAATTAAACATATGTCAAACACTTGTCTAAAAAAAGTGTGGCTGCAAAATGGACCTTATTTCAACGTCATAATTTGTCATTTTTTCAAACAGGTGTTAAACTGACTTTTAAAAGTTTTTGTGGTAAGGCGGAAAGAGTCTATATTTTTTGCAACGACCTGACTGCTCAAAATGATTGCCGAGACCACAAAAGCCATTTTTTTAGGGTTCCGTAGCCAAAATGGCAAAAACGGAACCCTTATAGTTTCGTCATGTCCGTCTGTCCGTCTGTCCGTCTGTCACAGCCGATTTACTCGGAAACTATAAGTACTACAGTGATGAAATTTGATGGGAATATGTGTTGTATGAACCGCTACAAAAATATGACACTAAATAGTAAAAAAAAGAATTGGGGGTGGGGCCCCCCATACATGTAACTGAGGGATGAAATTTTTTTTTCGATGTACATACCCGTGTGGGGTATCAATGGAAAGGTCTTTTAAAATGATATAAAGTTTTCTAAAAAACATTTTTCTTAAAGTGAACGGTTTTTGAGATATCGGCTCTCAAAGTCGTAAAAAGTATGTCCCCCCCCCTCTATTTTTATAACTACGGGGTATAAAATTCTAAAAAAAATAGAGGTGATGCATGCTAATTAACTCTTTCAACGATTTTTGGTTTGATCAAAGTATCTCTTATAGTTTTTGAGATAGGTTGATTTAACTGTAATTTACGGAACCCTTCGTGCACGAGTCCGACTCGCACTTGGCCGGTTTTTTTAAGTGTGTAATTGATACAAATAAATCTTTTACAACCGGCCACTATTGTGAAGTTTTTTTTTAAAGAAACATTGTAACGCGTAGGTACAAAACGTATTGTAGATATCATCTTTAATTGTGTTCATTCATCAGTGTGTCGAATATCTTGGAAATAGGGACACCATGTTAAATGGTATTTAAGGATAATACTTATCTCCAATGACAGGAGTTTGTTTTCCAAAAATAATATACCTACGATTTATTTATTTATTTGTGGTTTTATCCGCGCAAGTTTTAAAAGGATATTTCATGATTGCGATAATTAGTAATAAGTGACAAATTGTCCTGTGAGAGTGTTTTATGAGATAGCGAATTAATTACCTCATTACAGTGCATTGACCTTTAGAGTGTTAATTAGTGCGGAATACGTAACAGTTAACTAGCCGCCATAGTCAGTGATTGAGTTACCAATGCGGGCCAATGACAGCTAACCAGTGGCCTATAGTATTTATTACCAAGCTGTTTCACCCGGTTTTACCCACTGCCGAAAGGAACTGCTTCAAATGTAGACTCGGAATTAAAGTAATTTTTAACCGACTCTGAGGTAACCTGTCTCAATGCCAAAATAGGTGATCTGTTAATAAATATTTACTATATTAATGTGTACAGACCTAGAAGTTAGAACACTGTAACCTTCACATTTATTTAGATATACAAAATCGGTATTAGTAAACATTAAACGTCTTTCACTACATAACTTTTTTATTGAGCTTAAAGATTTGAAAAAAAGAACGCTCGTTTTTGTTTTGTGACGGTTTCAAAATTAGAACATCAATAGGACTGTCCGTCTTATTCTTGAACGTTTGGCCGCCCTACTCAAATCTGGGCCAAACTATGAACGACTTATTGATATTCGTTTGGGTATAAAAAAATATTGACCACTTGTTCTTTTCTTTATTTATTACTTCTGCTTAGGGTTCCGCAAGTATAAAGACCCTTATGTTCTTTATTTACAATATTTATTATTTCTAATATTATTTGTTTCTTTATTTATATCCAGGTACCTATTGCAAGTGCAAAATAAACCTTTGATTTAAGACCCTTTGTTCCACAGATACATAACTAAGCTTAGATTGTCAATTTGACGTGCCTTGACTACCTACGTCGTAATATTTTTTCTAAATCTTTTAGTACCTATTTAAGTTACATATAGATGTATTGATGTGTGTACTATTCAAAAGAACACATTATGCTTCTTATAAATAAAATCTATCTAGTCTTCTAAGACTAGATTAGATAGATTTTATTTACAAAGACTCTAGTCTTTGAGCTCTCAACTTCTAATATTATGCAAGGAAAACTTACAATTTAAGCGGATTACTGCCGGTGCGAAATAGTTCCGTAATGGACGGAGTGGAAACAGGTCAATCCTTCAATAAGTCAGCTTAATATGTTGCTTGAGGAATAACGTAGGTTAGTATGTGTTTGTGTTAACTTAGAAACTTCTAGTTCTCGAGTTTTGCAGCCCCGAAGATGACTGAAGTATTTCTAAAACTTCAAAAGAGTGATTTTCGAAAAGCTCTTAAGTGTGTGTCGTCAAATGGCTGACTGCGGAATAGTAAAGGGTTTTGACTAAAGCTGTACTTAGAAAGGCATTTATTTCTCTTTATCATTGGTTTCAATGCTGCTGTAAATATGCTTTACCAATCTTTGATTGCCTTCTTTAATAATTCTTAAATTAAATTAATCTAAGCTTAAAATACAAGCTGTCTAAAAGGATAGCTAAGTATAAGTTTCTTCATCATAATTATCCTTGTCATCATAAATTATCTAATAACAAACCTGAAAAAGCAGGATATACATAAATCGTAATTTCACTACGGAACCCCGTATATTACCAGTAGTTAAAGAAATCGATTTAACTGAAGTATGAGTCATATTATAACTAGTATTGAAAGACCTCCCTTCGTATACAAAGTCTATAGAAATGGGTGTCATGATAAATTGGAGTAAAGTCGCGTCGTGCGAAAAATCGCTAGCTAATAACTCGTTGAAAATAACTGTTATTCGTAACAGTTATTTGTACAATTTGCGATATATACTGAGGAATGACTTTGATGGTAATTATACTGTCTGTCTGTCTATTTTTTATCATCTCTGTAACGGGCCTAAATGTTGTAAGTTCATTGTGAAAAGGCTCGGAATGACCTATTTGGACAATGTGTGTCAGTCATATTTTTTTGTAGTTCTTGTTCGGTCTATTCACTGGCTGAGTATGCTATTTGTCTAGGAGACCACAATAACATGCTATCTTTAAAAATATTTTCTTGAATTTTGAACTATTTTGAACGGCAGATCGTGGAATAAAGACTACTTCTAAACGCCTTTAAAACAAAAACAAACGCCTTAGGTTAGAATTTCATTCAACTCTCTTACTAACAATTACACTAACATAACATTTATTCACGTAAAACATAACATTAATATAAATATCGCTATAAAATGGCGTAAGCGCCTTGGAAGCCCGCCAACCTGACACTTCAATGCACTGAAGATCTAATTTACGTTGACCTTTGCAACTTCTCAGAATTCCACCGATTTCAAACAATTTTCGTTCACACGGAGGGGGGTGGGAGGTCAGAAAGCACTGGTATTTAATTGATCTAAATCCCCATGGTAGGTATGTTTTCAGTTGGCGAATTCATTTATGTTGCAACTTTGTTTACTGGAGATAAAATCTATAAATCAAGCGTGTTATTGATGAGTATTTGGCGTCTTGAAAAATTGTTTGAAGATAATAAACGTTGGATGAAAATATTGCAAGCGCCAAATTACTATGATGATGTTTTTTAATACAAAAAGTTGGTTGGCAAAAGTAGATGTTATTTTTAATGTAAGTAATCATGTAATGAAATAGATACGTTACGTTGTTTTGGTCTGTAGGATATTATAACATTATAACTAGTTAGGAACATACATTGTCTATTGCCTATTTGAAAAGCTGACCTGATATAACTTTTCTATTAACCCTGTCTTCTTCATCGAATAAATGTTGCCATGAAAATCGTACAAACGCACGACTGATTAGTTTATTTCCATGGTTAGTTTTCTTTTGTAATAGATCGATAGTTATTCTATTACGTTGGTTACCAAATATGGTTTGAAGCTATAAAGTTTTCAAAATAAATCGCAATATGGTGTCATCAAAAGAGAAATCTATAGTTTCCATAAAGAATAACGAGAATATTATTACTTTCATCTATCATCGTAAAACAATTGGAAACAAACGCATAACATACCTAAATATTGGTGTAAATAAATTATTTACGAGTATTTCACGAACGCGGGTGAGCTACACCCGTGTGTAAACGTACCTTCATACACTTTGTGTTGTTTCATAAATGATAGAAAACCAATTTAGCATGATGTAACATTGTAAACGAATACTCGTGTCTATGGTGTGACCTTTTGGTCTTACGAAATGATCCTTTATGGATAAGTATGCCTGATTTATCGATGGCATTATCTAAACTCTTATAACCATCTTTCTCGGAGCCTTAATAGTAGTAGTGGGGAACAACTTGTTCTCGCATTTTGTCTATTTCTGCTGCCAATCAGTTTTCTGTAATAGGATTTGAACTTACCTGTAATTCCTGACATCGTTATTCGGGCTGGTCTGTGATCAGTACTGTCTGTTAAGATGTGAGACTTCTTATCGTAACCACAATTTCACTGCTTATAACTACTCTTACTTCTCAACTAGTAAAAGCTTATCAAAAATTCGAAATCGAAACTCGTTACCTAACGAACAGGGCAATGTTAACACAATCTAGCCTAGATATTCACCTATTTGCATACAGAACTCATTAACTACGGGTATACGACCTAATCGTACATTCACTTTTGGTATTACGTAACTCGATTAATTTGTATCGATATTCAATCGATTGTATGTGTGATTAATCGATCATTTTTATGAACCTAATGATATTGTATTAAGTAATAACTTTTTATCGATAGTAAAAGTCGTCGTAGCTATTTGTTTAATAGTTGTAAACGGGCCGGTTTTAAATGTTACGACGAGACATTTTGGCTAAGAATTCAAGGTCGACCGGACGAAAGAACAATCACCTATTTCATCAAACATCTGAAATAAACAATTTTAGACCGAGTCTGGAATAGTGCCCGCTAAATGGCACGATCTTTTAATAAATGTGTCATAATATTCGATTCATGGACATAATCTTTTGGAAACATTTCAAAAATAGCACTTGAAAGACTAAACGAAGATGAATCGAATACAGTAGTCCATTTCGATCATTTCTAAATTCCATTTGCAGCAAACGGAACATACTGACGTAAGTTTTCAACAAGTACCGTTGCTACAAAACATAATGCCGTATCTAGCATTACTATTGATTTACAATTTGCTCACACGTACGATTTGCATGCCAACCTTGGCATTGATTGTACTTGAACTAGAGACGTTGCCAAAACTGTACATTAGTTGCGAATCGGAACGGGTCAGTTGTACAGTTACCTAGTTATAGTTTGTAACAATCAATTTGTTCAGGCGATCGGCCCAGATCACCGATTGTCTGCCATTGTTGGGGTAAAAGTAATCGCTGCCAAAGTAGGTTTTATACTCTTTTGTACTTCAAATCTTTAGTTGGTTTTAGACAAAAGTGGTGCTGCTCGAATAGATTTTAAACCGATTTCTTTGTTGTAGTTTTTATGTAGATTTGTTCGTTTTTTAATTTTTGTCTGTACATGATCGTGCAGATAAATATTATACAGGGTTTGCAGGTGCATTTGAAGCTCTGATAGTACTCAAAGAAGGAATACCTAGGCTGGCTCGGATTTTTGCAAAATGTGCTCCGTATTTGAAATTCAAATGTTATGTACCTATAACGGGTGCACAACGGTGGATGGGAAAACGTACTAGGTTTCGTAATTTCCTTTAGAAAATTCTAAGCCGTACTAGGAAACTGAATTTAAGGAAGATTCAGATTACAGAACGATACCAAGCATAGATTTTGCAATTTTAAAGCCATTTGGGTAAGACTTTTACCGTGACTAATATTAATAAAAATCGAAAGTAGATTTAGAACTATTTGCCTATTATTATCTAGATTATATAACAGTAATAATTGTCCAATAATTTGGTGCCAAGCCCACCACTTATAAATGAAGGTCGTCTGTTAATTTCGCAAATTGCCGTTCCAACATTTCGCATATTACTTTATTATTAGATAACTTTAGACATCAATGATTGGCTATATAATTTTAATGTTAGAAAGTGTGCTTATGAAACCTTTTAAATATTATACGACATACATAATGACTACATTCGTTTATGTAGGTATAGGCTCTTGCAAATATAGGAGCTAAACCTTATTACAAAACCTGATATTTCGGCAAGAAGTTATAAAAAGAAAATCTAAAGGAAAGTTAAACAGAAATAATATGTTCGATTGAAGATCAAAGATAAACATTTTTTTAATAGTATCCCCGTCACTGAAATACAAAGAGCTTCAGTAAGAACATGATTTTGTCCTCTTTGATTTCTCCTCTGTCCTACCCATAGCAATAGAGACCTTCCTGTTCCGAGTATTACTGGAGAAAACCGGTCTCCAACGTAGCCTCGTCTTCTTCCCCATATTCTACTGCCTTAACTGCCTCGTTGGTCTAGCTGTAGCAAGTGCGGCTGCTGAGCACGAGGTCTCGGGTTCGATTCCCGGGTCGGGCCGAAATGGCTTTGTGGGTTTTAGAAGACTTTCACAAAGCAGCCCGGAGTCTGGAAATTGGTGTTTGATACACCCGTGCATCGGAGAGCACGTAAATGTCGGTCCTGCGCCTGATCTCTCTCCGGTCGTGTCGGATTGCCGTCCCATCGGGTTATGAGACTGAAGGAATAGGGAGTGCACCTGTGTCTGCGCAAATGCTTGTGCACTGTAATATGTCCTGCGCAATTGGCTGATCTCCTTAATTGAGAACAGCCGCCGTAGCCGATAATCGGCTAGGAGGACATCATTCTACTGTCATCATTAGTACCATTAAGACCTTGTGATGACATCTGATCCATGAAAAAGTTGCATAAAATACTAAAACGTCCTCTATCCCCTAACGCACATATAAGCCTCAGTTGGCTCTCAAAATCTACGGGTGAACGGTAGGAACGTAAAACAGCTAAGTGTTTCTTTGAGCGAATCATAAATTTAAGCGAGTAAGCACCGCTGGTGACGTAAATTAAAAAGTTGTAAAACGAAACGGTACGTAGTTTGTTTCCAATGCCTCACGAGAAAAAAGTGAAATAAAAACACCGTTAGTATTTTTACCAAAACTAATTTTGCAAATCGGTATTTGAGTAAGTATTCGGTAAAAAACAAAGATCCCGATGAATTGAGTACTTCAATCTTTTTGGGAAGTTGGTTTAAAAATAATAATGCATCTACAGTATATTAAGTTACATGTATTCCTTTTGTCCTATTTATTATCGGTATCTGACTAGTTTTCTAGTTTATCTAGAAAGAGGCTTAAATAGACTAAATGATAAGATGAGCAATGTCAGTCATTTCTATCATAGGCTAATCTTATCTTGTTACGTACCCAGTTATCGTAGACTTTAGTCAGTAGATATAGTCTTCATCTGCCGAGCCTTTTCCCAACTATGTTGTCAAATATTCTGAGAAAAAATATATCACCAGTGTAAATCTACTTACAAATTCGTACCTTTCAAGAAGCTAAAAATATAATATCGTACCTCCACAACTCAGATGTACTTATTCATACTTTCTCGTGACGTGACTCAATGGAAACCAATACGATCCATCTTAAAATATCGTGAGCATTTCACAAGCTGATTTACAGACGTTAAACAGACTTCACAGAACATCACTGTTACGCAATTACATTCGAATATATATACAAAACCGAGCCATGCACTATTTTAAAGGAAAACGCCAAATATCTTACATACTTATATGTATATAACAGAGATGTACAAAACCTATATTTATATTAAAGACAAGCTTCTGCCAGTGGTTTCTCCCTCAACCCACGGAAACTACTTGACTTTACCCAGATAAAAATAAATAGCCTTACTTGATAAATGGGCTATCCAACACTGAAATAATTATTTTAATGGGACCAGTAGTTCCTATTATTAGTACATTTAAGCAAACAAATAAAGTATAGCTGTAATATTACCATAGATTATTTATAACTTAATTACGTCAAAGGCGGTTACCTAATACAATTATATTAAGTTGGTTAATACCGCAAATCGTCAAGGGAAGCAATTAACTATTGTGTTGTTTAAACTAGAGCGGTGACCCGTTTTCCAATAGTGCCGCGCCCTGGAGCCCAGGACAGTTGTCACATTATTATGAAATGTTGTCCCGTGCGGTTAAGGTGTGTAAAACTGTAAATAAATATGAATTAAGTATGTTAGTTGTATGTGTCCAAAGTGAGGGAAAACGCCCGTAAGTAGATACATACATACAACTAACTAAACTAAGGGCGATATTCCACCAGTAAGTTATCCTTAGCGGGAATTCTGCTACTAATATACTTAAGACCAATCGTATTCCGATGACATTTCATTGCTTTGCCATTGCTCTGCCATTTGGTATATACGATAGTTTGCTCTACAATCATTTTGCATTCGTAAGTCATTTGCAGACAATATGATTCATTATTGAATCACAGAAAATGATAAAAACGTTTATTTAAAAGAAAAAATATCGGAACGCCACATACGCTTCAATCGTAATTGAGTCATGATTGGATCTCAGTCGGATGTGAATCCTATGTCGCTTAAGTAAAATTAGCAGAATCGCGCCCCTGATATAACAAACTTCTAACAACAGTCACAGCGATATTAAAATCCTTGCACCTAGCATACAAACAAACTAATGAAAGACATGACAAATTCTCTATAAATACCCGTCCATTCCTCTTGTCGCGTCATATGCGCTTGCGACTGATTTATAGCGTGTTTTCGAATGCCTAGGCGCGTGTATCTGAGAATAATAGATGAATTACATGCTCTTACAATTCAAAGTGTTATGAAGTGTGTATGATGCATGTTAAGTGAACATTTCTGGTGAAAATAATGGAATATGTAAAATTTCTATTCAGTCACTTTTCCATTTATGAAATGATATAACTTGATGTTACTGTTTCCATACATAAAATGGTATTATGTACTTGATAGTTATTTCTATGTGTAAAATACCCAAACCAATAAATATCCAAACTCAACATTTTCCCTAGTTCATACAACGAGAATATGGATTATTGTTAGTAAGCAAAACGGATCAATGTAAACGGGAATTAATAAATACATTTTAAAAAACTAGTCGATTTTAGCCAAAGAATCTAAAGAAATAAAGAATCCGGTGAGTTGAGATATAGATATTACAAATACACTCCTACTTATAACAAATGTAGAGGTATATAAGTCAACTAGCTTCTGCCAGCGGTTTCACCCGCATCCCGTAGGAACCTCTTCACGTAACCTCACGTAAGCTTATAGCCTTCCTCGATAAATGGGCTATCTAATACTGAAAGAATTTTTCAAATCGGACCAGTAGTTCCTGAGATTAGCGCGTTCGAACAAACAAACAAACTCTTCAGCTTTACAATATTAGTATAGATAAGTCAATCAATAAATAAATCACTAAGAACTCCACGTGTTGCGTACTCCGTGATCGATACCAAAACGATGTCATTATACTCAGAAGTGATGTCACATTGTTTACCATGATCAACTCTATTTACTTTTACTGATTAATTAATTATCGTTATATATTACTGTGTTTATAACAAATCAATAAATATTGAATACATAGTATGTATGTACTTGTTATATGCTTCGGACTTTGAACAGAGTTTGTTATATTTCTCTACTAGCTACCGCCCGCGACTTCGTCCGCGTGGAATAGTTACTTTGGGCTAACGCTGACTTTAACTTGCGACGGTTATAGTGAGCTTAAAAGATAGACATATGCTGTCGCGGACTGTTTTTTAGAACTTTTAAAGGGGAACAATTCTGTCATACATGATTTTTCGAAACTTTAACCGTTTACGCAGCGCACGCATCGTAAGCTCTCTCAATAGGAAAATATCCCTCGATTTTGAAACATTCTTCATTGGTGTTCCGCTCCTTTTGGTCTTAGCGTGATAATATATCCTCGATAAATGGGCTATCGAACACTGAAAGAATTTTTCAAATCGGACCAGTAGATCCTGAGATTAGCGCGTTCAAGCAAACAAACAAACCAACAAACTCTTCAGCTTTATAATATTAGTATTAGTATAGATAAATATCGAAATGGACAAAGTGAAGTTATGCTTGCCAAAGATGCACTTAAAACCAGAGTCTGCATTATTTAAGATAGGTAAGTGCCAGAAATTGACGGTTATCATTTTGTAGAAATAGCTTGAAATAATAAATAGGCAACTTAAGGTCATGGCACACATGAACCTTGATAAAAATGTTTTAGTGGGTGTGGACATTATTCCCCAAGAGCTTCCAATGACATACTAATAAGACTGTTGGTTTGATTTGACATTTGCGCATCTATCTTTGACCTTAAAGAGCAATGACTTCACAAATTACAATCTAGCTCTCATTGACACCAGAATTCTGCGAAGTAAATTAACTGCTTAATGAGTAAAAATATCGAAAACGTTAGGAGATGTAACTTCGTAACAATACAAAATTATAGGTGCACATAACATCCTCCAATTTACATGCAATACTCTGTTTTGCCACTAAAAATTGTCTAAAGTTATTGAGTATTGAGTAATATTTATACAGATTACCGTTACTGCTACAGCCATTTTTTATCGTCCCACTGCTGGGCACAGGCTTCCTCTCACACGGAGAAGGATTGAGCATTTAATCATCACGCTTGCTCAATGCGGGTTGGTCCTTTCTGACTTTAAAGTCCAGGTTTCCTTCAAGATATTATCCTTCACCTTTTATCAGCGATTGATGTGGTCATACTCGAGAGGTTGGTTCTTTACCCACTAGGCCACCACGACTATCTATATTCTACAGAATGCTATTGTTGAATTTCTCAGCAATATCTTCGTTTCTCATCTCCAAAACATCGTGCTGTGAATCATGTTGCGCCCATGTTTCCGTGGCTTCTTTCACATAAAAGGCTGTTTCACCTGTCACCTCTGTCATTATGCCGTTTAGTCTTCATTACAGTCGAACGTGCCGATTTCTCTCACGACGACTTACCCGCTTGAAGCGACAAATTGCTTCTTTGATTGCAGGAAGAAAACTCTGTGGGAGGTATAGTGACGATTACGAACCTACCATATAGTCTGTCAAATGTCTTCAATAGATTTTCAACCTTGTCATAATAGTGCAAGGTTCATATTTGATTGTTAAAATTTGTCAGATTCGGGTAGGTTGCTAGTGTCTGTACTTTCGAAACTAGTCGTTTAGATTTTTTTATCTGAATCCTGAAGAAAACATTTAAGTAAAACATGGGAAGTTGAAATTAGTAAAAACGTATCATTGATAATTTTATGCGCTTTCTTGTTTAGTTCGCGTCAAATTTTATGGTGTGTACAAAGTTTCAGATCAAAGATATTCTTTGATCTGAGCCTACTCATAGAAAATTTCTGCAAGTTGCCATTAAGGACGCAAAGGACGCGGCAAAACTTCAGTTTTCTCAATTATGGTGTTAAATGTTTCCCACATTTTTAATACGCATAAAAAACTTAGGACTGCGGAAATACATTGCAAAACAGTATTTATAACGACGGCCAATGTCAGCCCGAATTTTAAGGCTTACTTTAATATGTATTTATGTTAAAAACTCTTGAATGGCATGTCTTAATATTGCGATTGTTATTTTTATCGGCGTGCTCGATAATGTCAAAGTTTATTAAGTCAAGTCCGCGGTAATGAATTCGTTAGTTGGCAAGGTCGTGATTCTTTGTTTATCATAACACGCTTGATATCGTACGATTTTGTGGGCGTTTCTTGGTTTTTACACGCTTTTTATTAGCTTCACCTGTATGTTTGTATGTTTGTAGGTTTGTATGTTTGTTTGTAACCGACTTCTTTGGGCGCGATTTTGACCCACTTTAAACGGCCAGATTTCGTTCAAACTTTGTAGATTTATTGAGGACCGATGACAATACACTAATTTGATAAAATTATTCCATTTTAACCGACTTCCCAAAAAGGAGGAGGTTACACATACACATCGATTACTCCGAGGTTTATAGACCGATTTACGTGATTCTTTTTTTGTTCGACTTGGAATAGCTGGCAGTTGGTCCCATATTCATCAGGTCAGGATTTGATGATGAAAATCCTGAGAAATCGAGGGCAACCTTCAAAACTTGTAGGCATACATAGGGTAAAAACTTGACACTTAGGTGTACGCCTAAAAGCACTATTCAACTGTGAAGATTTGGAGCTGACCTGATGATGGAGACCAGAGAGGGTCGAGGGAACTCGACAACTGAATATGTAAACTACCTCGTGTTTGGGCTTAAATTATTTGTATTGACAAGACCTTTGCAACAGTGAAGGTTTGGAGCTGACCTGATGATGGAGACCAGAGAAAGTCAAGGGAACTCGACAACTGAATATGTAAAATACCTCGTTTGGACTTATATTCTTTGTATTGTTGAGAACTTCCCACTTGTATGGATAGTGACAACTATTCGTATCACTGAAAAGCTTTAAATAAATAACCTTTTTACAAAAAAATTAAACCGAGTTCCCAAAACACTAAAAAGCAAAAAAAATACTAATTTTAGGTGCATCGGCCTAGAAGTCAGTGGCAAAATTAACTTAGTAACATCCATTAGACACCGACTTCTAGGCTTTTCAATTTGCAAAATATGATCTTTGTTAATTTATATAATTTTCATCTATAGTCGATAAGGTAAGAAAATTAATTAAAATTTTCTAGAATTTTTCTCTACAGTCGATAAGGCAGGACTCGATGTTAATTTTTATTTCCAATAATTATCTTTAGGCTTATGTTTAACTGATCACCAGAAATAGTAGCAAATAGCAGACAAAAATAGTAAATGATCACCAAAATGAAACTCGCATTTTAATGTAAAATGATAACCAAAGTTTTAACACTTTGCTATCCTATTTAAGTGAAATTACTCCAAAATAAATCATGCGCAAGCCAAAAATAGTAAATGATCACCAAAATTAAACCACCATTTTAAAGTAAAATGATAACCAAAGTTTTTACATTCTGCTATCCTATTTAAGCAAAATGAGTCCAAATAAATCATTGTTATCCCAAAAGTAGTAAATGATCACCAAAAGTAGTGAATGATCATCAAAATTATACCAGCGTTTTAATATAAAATGATAATCAAAGTTTTTACATCTTGCTATCCTGTTTAAGTAAACTGACTCCAAAAAAATAAGTTCGGCCTGATACAATAAATGTAATAACATTATGGGGACCCTTTTCCTGCACTAGGGTGGAAAATTGTCTATTACATGCCTCTAAACAGTGCGATAAGAATGTGTTTTCGAGGGAGTGTATTGAGAAACACATTCTTCTTCTTCTTTCTCCTGCCCTGTTCCCAATTTTACTTGGGGTCGGCGCAATATGTCATTTTCTTCCATTTTCCCCTGTCACTCGTCATACTGACACTCACGCATGCATTGCAAGCCGGACACATAACTTAATATGGCATCATAATACTTTATTTGATAATAAGCCTACATTTTATGGCAATCACAGTGACTTATTTAGGCAAAAATAATACATTAATTTGGTCGTCAAGAGTTGGTGATCATTTACTAAATTTGGTGGTCGAATACAATTTAAAGTGAAGTCGTGACTAAAATAGCTGGTACTATTACATTTTTAGACTTTATTTTTCTGGTGTTCAGTAGATTTTTCTGGTTGCAAAACTAAGGGTATCAAAGCATTTTATGGTGGTCATTATATTTGTTCCCTTATCTTTAGCCGTTTTCTCTAATATTGACAATTTTTTGTATACTAAAGAGAATTTTAATTCTACAAAACAAATAATAGTTTGAAAACAAACTAAAAAGTAGAAAATAAATAATAGTTTAAAAAAACTAAAAAACACGCTTTTTATAGAAAAACGAACTAAAAAATAGGAAATAAATTTTAATGAATTTAAATTAAGAAAACAGTGTTAAAAATTTCAATGAATATAAATTAATAATAGTGTGAATACAAAAAAAAAATATTTAAAAAAAGCGTGGGGTGCTTTTTAAGATATTTTCGAAATGAAAATCACTGTACTCATTTCTGTCAATAAAATATTTATAACTATTGACACCATGCACCCCACGCTTTTTTTTAAATATTTTTTTTGTATTCACACTATTATTAATTTATATTCATTGAAATTTTTAACACTGTTTTCTTAATTTAAATTCATTAAAATTTATTTTAACTGTCAAAAGTGTGTGCTACTAAGATAGTATGTGAAAACGTAACGTAACGTTTGTTTATGTGATTGTTTTTTTTTATGGACACAATTTCGTCATATTTATTAGCTCGTGTCACTCCACAGTTACACCCCAAGGATATGGCTATCAGAGCTTTGTCACTTTAAGACTTCGGAATTGCAAAGTTTGCCACGTCGCCGACAAGAACCGTACGTTTGCCACGTATTTCTACGCTACATGCGCCTCTTACATAATTTAAAACAATACTTGATTTTACAAGTAACTTCAGAACCCAACACAGATGTCAGTTATAACGAAGAGACAATACCGTAACTTGACCCCTTTGTTAATCAAATATTTACATTCGTGATAGCGTCAGTAGGCCAGTAGTGGGCGATAGTTATTCGCTTGTAACCTCGTAGGTTTGATTTGTTATTGTTTTTTATGGCTTTACATAAATAACTAAGTTTATTATATCTAAAATTCGTCTTTGACGTACCTAAATAGAAGTAAGGTAGACTGCACATCAGTGGTAACTGACTGGCACCTTAACTCAATAGTAATAAGTACCATTTTCCTATAAAACTGTTATCACTGACCTGAAGTTGACTGTACGTCTTATAAATTATTGCCATTGTTTTTTGAGGGCGAATTAATATGCAATTGTTGACACCATTTCGATGATTTTATTGATGTTCTAAGGGAAGGTTCATATCTGATGGAAAATGCGTCGTATGTATCTTAAATGTATGATCCACGCACTAACGCATCATCGGTTACGTGTCATGTAATTGATTGAACGTTTTATCAAATATTTATTAGATTTTGTGGTTCTCTTGATTACAATTACAGAAGTTTTATTGATTTTCGTAGGTATAAGTATTATTGTCTTTTACAGCCACTTAGGCAGTGACTGACTTTAACACTATTGTCAACCTTCATACCCTGTTACACATACATCAGTTTATATACCTTCTTGTGTTTTCTACGTTATATGAAACCAATTTGATTTATATAACTATTCGCAGTAACTGTATTCCTGTCAGAAGCAATAAGGTCGTATGTGTATCGTCGTTGAATAATACTTACGCCATTTTACATTATACCTCAGTTGTTTATGATATTTTTCCTGTTTATTATACGGTACCGTTTATTAACAATTGTTTTACTGTATAATGAATTGTACAGTTATTATGTTATCAACAAGCCTCGTTATATAAAGTAGTGTGTTCTCTTTTACTCGCATTGCACGAAGTTTTGTTTCACTTGTGCAGTTCTCATAATATAAGGAGTATAATCTCTTTAGTTGATGGATTCTGAGGTTCCTTATACCGGTGTTTTGTAGAATATCCGCCATTAATTAAGAGTGGTCAGAAGCCGGGCGAAGGTGTTGAAGTCATTGCACGCCACCATCGTGGCGGTAAGTCCCCTCTTTGAGGAGTGGCTCGGGAGGAGTCACGGCGCCCTCACGTACCGCATGACGCAGGTCCTCACCGGACACGGTTGTTTCGGGAGGTACCTGCACCGCATCGGTCGTGAGGAGGCGCCCGGGTGTCACCATTGTGCGGACAGCCCCGAGGACACGGTGGACCACACAGTCCAGGTGTGCCCCGCATGGGAAGGGCACCGCCGGGTCCTCGTCGAGGCTTTGGGCGGCGGCGACCTCTCGCGTCCGGCCCTGGTTCAGGCCATGGTCCGGGGCGAGAGGGAATGGGATGCCGTCGCCTCCTTCTGCGAAGCGGTCATGCTCGAGAAGGAGGAGGCGGAACGCCAGAGAGTTCGCACCTCTCATCCCGGCCGCCGCGCTGGACCAGGTAGACACCATGGGCGCCGGGTGTCGCGAGATGACTCCCGGCCACCGTAGGCGTGGGTCTGTGGGCGGTGAGTTCGGGTGGCTCATCGTCCCTCTGTCTTTCTAGACGACAGACCCGTGTCGACGGCGCGCGTTGTTCCACGCGCTCCTCAAAGAGATGTCAGCAACCCAGCGGGGCCCAGCAGGGAAGGCCTGCCGGGGCTGCGGGTTGTTCGAAAGAGATACCGCGGCCCTGGTACATAAAAGGCCTATGACGGAACACGACGATTTTAGTCAGTAAGAGTCGACATCTCCTCACCGCTGCTAACCCACAGCGGGAGGGGTCATTTGATGATTTTACGTCGATAAAAAAAAAAAAAAAAGGTGTTGAAGTCAAAAATTCTAGAGCAATTCCGATAATACCTATCCAGACTACATTAACCAGACTTCCAAAGGCTACAAAAGAAAACCTACAAAGCCGAAACCCAATCACACGTAGCCCGACTTTCAACCCCGCCCCAGAAAAAGCCGAAAAAAGTTAACAAGTTAAATCCACCTAGATTTCAATGAAAGGTCTTTTCTCTTTATCCTAGACATTTTTGCCCATTTTTTTGCTTGCCGCAGCCATTTTTTCGACCGCCCATAAAACAGCGAAGATAGGAATCCGATTGATTCACGTGGTTTGAGTTCAGATTGGTTTTGAGATGAAAAACCGCTTCAGATAGTCTACGTTATTTGCAATACGGAAAACAGACATACAAACCATTTTATTAGTTTGTTATATATGTTATATATGTTTGTATGTTATTAGTGTGTTATAGTTCGTCGTGGTGGCCTAGTGGGCAAAGAACCAACCTCTCGAGTATGAGGGCGCGGGTTCGATTCCAGGTCAGGCAAGTACCAATGCAACTTTTCTAAGTTTGTATGTACTTTCTAAGTATATCTTAGACACCAATGACTGTGTTTCGGATGGCACGTTAAACTGTAGGTCCCGGCTGTCATAGAACATCCTTGGCAGTCGTTACGGGTAGTCAGAAGCCAGTAAGTCTGACACCAGTCTAACCAAGGGGTATTGGGTTGCCCGGGTAACTGGGTTGAGGAGGTCAGGCAGGGCAGTCGCTCCTTGTAAAGCACTAGTACTCAGCTACATCCGGTTAGACTGGAAGCCGACCCCAACATAGTTTGGGAAATAGGCTCGGAGGATGAGGATGATGTTATATATGTTATATAGGGAATGTGTTTGATGTCTCGTTTTGAGTTGCTGGTTTTTTTGCGATTTTTTTATTTATTGGTGCTTACTGCTTGAGGATAAGATTTTGTCTTCAAATTGCTTTTTCCGCAGATGTCACTCTCCTTCTGAGAAATTCATAAGAAATTCCTACATTCTGGATAGTATCCCCGGGATTTTAAATATATCTATCTGTTACTCTCAGTGAGCACGTTAAGCAATCAGTTGAGTGCCTGATTTCTGTCCGGTCACGTTGGATTAGATTGTCGTCTCTTCAGACTTGAGTGAGGGACACTCTATTCACATACTTGCCATTATAATAGGTACTTATGTCCAGCTGGTTGCTCTCTTTCAGGAACTGAAGCCGTAGTTGAAAATCGGTCTGGACGCATCTAGCATTAATATTGTTGACAAGTCCAAAACTTAATGGATTGTCAGACAGCAGACATGGGTCTTGGCATGATCTACCGTCTGCATTTCAATTGTGTTTACTTACGTTCACTGCATAATATGTTAGTGCCAATTATTGCAATTCACTTTAGTATCTCCATGGTACCTACATATAGAGGCATGATATCAGATACCATAGGTATTTAGATTTCTACCTGTACTTATAGATGTTCATGTAGGGTTTCATCAAACACATTGTTATGCGTTTGTTTGATGATGAAACTTGGCATTAATATAGGTCATGGATCAGAATAACATATTGGCTACTTTTTATCCGGTTGCGAGAAGGAAATAGTTCCCTTTTTTTAACGATGTCAAAAATTATCAAATGACCCCTCCCGCTGTGTCAGACTCTTACTGACTAAAAACCGTCGTGTTCCGTCGTAGGCCTTTTATGTACCAGGGCTGCAGTAACTTTTTCGAACAATCCCGCAGCCCCGGCAGGCCTTGGCCCTACTGGGCCCCGCTGGGGAGAAGTAGTTCCCTTAGGACCCAAGTAACCACCGTAAGGCAAGCACATTAATAGGAATTACATTTGGAACACCTGTGCAATATCACAATTCCAAACACGCTTTAGGAAGAATAAATGGCGCAAAAACCTCTTTAGCAAATTAGAACACATTTGTTGAAATATTTCGTAAAGATCATGTAATACTAAGACATGTTAGGTATTAGTATGGCAATCGTGACAAATCAATGCTGTCTAGGTCACCGAGCGGTCTCAAATTCTTAGTAAGTATGTCTCGATAAACACTGCTTATAAATCACTAGATAAGTGCAGTCGTTTAGGCAGTGGTAATCATAGAGAAGTTTGCCAAAATAAACCTCATTACAATATGATATGTAAAGCAAATACATGATACACTGCATTTTGCGAAAAAAAAACCTGATTAAAGCTACATTGCACACTCGTAAGCATTGCAGGTTATAGAAGCCAGCTGAAAATCATCTGCCTTTTCCCATCTATTTTGGGGTCAGCTTCAGTTGCAGTCCGTTACATGAAGCGACTGCCTACCTGGCCTCCTCAATCCAGTTACCTGGGCCTTTGTTAAGACAGCCTAAAATACAATAGAAATAAATCATATCAAAGGAAATATTAGCACACAGGATTTAATAAATTCAGTCACAGCTAACATCTAGTATAATAATATAGTATAATGTTATGGTTCCCATTAAAACAACAATCCCCAGACGGACTGGCGCGGCCCGTGTAGCGCGACCAATAGTTTTGATACTTTACGCTCTATTGTTTTAAAATAATTTATTTTAGTTCGTGTGAGTTAGGTATTGTTTCTCGTGTAATTAATTTATTGCTGAACAGTAAATTTATGGGTTTATTGAAAGATAGTTTTGTATGATAGTTTATAGCTTCGATTTAGAAGTTTTTATAACATTATTGTGTGTCTATCAGCCGTAGTTGTTGAAATGATTTACGGAATAGAGTGTTAAAATGATGAATTAAATTAAAATTGTTGCCTGCTTTTGAAAATTAACCATATTGTCCTGGCGAAAAATTATGATATAGTTTCATCAGCAAAAAAATTTATGCAACATCTAAATTTTATCACACTCAGGATAAAATAAAGTTTTTTGATTCTAACCAAATTTAAATTAAATTGCTAAAATATCAACACTAAAATTCCGTCCATATGAGCGCACGCATCAGAGATTGCGACAGTCAGCTCGGGCCCATTGAGAACGAGCGTAGGCGGCCCCGTCGACGACCGCTGTTGTGTTACTAAATATTACACAGGGTTACCAAACCTTTGGGGTATTGCTCTATTGTGTGTTTCAAAGCAAAATATTACAGATTTAAAGTAAATGTTGTGGTGGGGAAATGTTGTTTTAATGACTGGTAAATGTGTGATTGTAAATGAAGGTAGCATGATATGATAGAAAATATTTAGGAAGTATGGGAGGCAAAGAGAAGACTCTTATCTTTTATACTTTTTAATACATGAATAGGTACATTAATGCTTTCTGACGACATGACATGTGTCATATGCAAGACTCTGCTAAATAGATATTCTACAGTAATAAACCTTAAATATGCAATGCCAAAGTTTTAGGAAAAGGATTATTAAAAAAGATTTTTGCCAACCTTATTGTGACCCGTGCCCTCGTGGCATCGGCAGATCGCCTAGGGGCGTGGTCTCAGATTTCTAATGTTTTAGATTTTTATCTCCATCTGATGTAATTTCTCGTGGGCAGATACGTGGGCTAACAAGCTTACAAGTAAATAAAGATTGTATATAGATACGTCAATCTTAAATGAATATGTCAACATTGTCTTACGAGATGACATTTGTGGGTTAAACAAAGTGGAGAAAAACCGGGATTCTACTTTGGTTTTTAAAACAGATTCATAATTTACTGAATTATTAATGAATACCTATTATATTATGAATTGAAAAATGCTAAATAAAACTAAATTGGTCTGTTTTGTGAAACTTTTTTGAAACCCACAAAGCGATCTTGGCTATCCCAGGAATCAAACCCAAGACTCCGAATGCAAACAAAATCAAGTACTGTTTGTCAACTTCTTAACTACATATAAATACAAGAAAGCAGTTAGTCATCCTCATTCAGAAATCGACAAATCCAAAGATATTTCTATAACCTGATTATATTAAATTACGTCATCGGGAAGTGAGTACAGATAAAGCCTACCGTTAGTAGGAGTTGTGATATATAACAGAATTATCTATCATTGAGGGTAATTGGAAGAGTAGGTATATAGCCTGAATAGGTATATAGCGTAAACAAAGAGCAATTGCAAGGTACCGTTGATCATAAACATTTACAGGTAGCCTAAGAACTTTACAGCAGCGTTTCAATGATCTTGTTTCCATTATTGGGAACGATAATCTGAAATGATCCTAAATATGACTTCTTTGTTTTGAATTTATTTCCTCTTCTAAAGTGTACAGCCTGAGAAATATAAATCATACCATAGCACAGAAATTCTACGGTACATCTAACATTACTAAGAAACCATTATCAGTAACAAGCATGCATTACGCATTATAAAAGTGATAACAAAGACTAATTAGCAAAGGTGCCTTCATCTCGCAACATTCACGACACAAAATTCACGATAACTCGATAACTACCGTCACCCAATAAGTTCCGCATATCGGTAAAAAAGGTCGATCTAATTGCAGGCCAGCTCTATCTTGTCGATAGAGATAAAATATCGATGAAATACACTTCCCTGTGTTGCTCTAGACATATTTATTGGTGATTAATCTTAACGCCTACATCTAGAAATAAAACATTCGAATCGGACCGTCGGAGATAGTGATGTTTGGGATAGCTTATTTAAGCTAGTGGAATGTTATTTGAAATAAGTGAATAGAAAATAGCTTATAATAGGGCAGTTGGAACATCTCAACAACGAAAGTTAAAATTCCTATAGAAATATCCATAAAATATCAAGATTATTTGGGTTCACTTTATTTAATTTAATAGACGACTAATAATTCTGATAGTCAATCAAATTAAAGATCTCTCTCTATGATCATAATTGTGTACCTACTTCTGAAAGAGGTCGAACACAATAGGTACTTACCTCAATATTTTTTTAAGATGTGAAATTGACAAATGACCAGTGTGACAGACTTTTACAGACACACCTTTTTACCTAAAATAACCCCTTAAACTCCATACAAGACACAGTTCCACTGAATTATAATAAACAAGAATTATAATAATTTCCTAAGAAATAGCAAAAGAGAAAGAAAGCAAACTGATTACCGGCTTATCGGCCAGCTATAAACTTGCGTCAACTTAATAGCACCATTATAAGCGTATGCGCAACCGTATTGCGATACCGACTCCTATAAAATGTTGTTCCCTTATCAAATAAACAATAGTTGAAGGAAATTGTTATTATAGTGAGGTAATGGAATGTTCTGTGGGTATTATTTAGTTTTGGTCCATTGAGTTTTAAAGGTAATTTAATATTATAGAGGTAAACTATAAAGCTGAAAAGCTGGTTTCTTGAGATGAATGCGCTTATTTCAGGAACTACCGGTAAGATTTGAAAAGTGCTTTCAGTGTTAGATATCGAGGGAGGCGTAGTGTATACCTAATATACGTAGTGTATTGTAGGCTACTGCTGGCTGCATTTTATCCGTGATAAATACTGGATGCAGGGCAAATCACGGAGTGTAACTAGGATCGAGATATTTGTAAATAGATAAGTCTATTACTGTTTTACCATATTTATCATATACATTCAGCAATAGACCTTTTCTAGTCTTTCTGTGAAAAATTCCAGGTGCAAATAATCAAAAAATTCCAGCTGCTAATAATCAGGTATTGACAGAAAAACAGACACAATTCGCTTAGTATTTACCAAAGCGTAAGTACTAAGCGAATTCCCCACGTCCTCACTAGCTCGCGACCCGGATGCGCTCGTAAAACGAGTGCTATTTAACAAATGTTTCCGGACTACGACGAACAATGAAACGCTTCTACTAGGTAGCTTACTTTGTTACGAAAGAGTTTGGTTTATATGGAGAAAGGATTCACCGGTGCAAAAATATATTTTTAGACGTTACTAAGCATACAAACATGATTAAGCTTAATTGCTTAATTAATATGATGAGTCTGTTTCATTGAACGCACTTATCTTTGTAAGTAACGACGGGTCCGATTGGAAGAAAAGTTCAGTATTGATAACTCTTTACTGGGAAAGGTTTAAAGCTGCTTTTTATTTCCCCAAGCGGCGCTGTTGTCTATTGCTAAAAAGTTGTTTGAAATCCTTTATTAAATTATAAAGAAAAAATTGGTTAGGTATGTATTAGGTATGTATCACCATATTGTCAGCCTATGTAGCTTAGTCCTCCTCCATCCATTTGTAACAAAAGAAAATTGATCGATCTATATTCTATTTACAAGCTCAAGAGAGCATCCTTCATGACATAATCCGCTTCTAGACTGCCGGAATTAATCCATACTTAAGTAACAAACTAAGTTACTAAGTAAGCGTAGTCTATAAATCTTATCAACTTAAGTGATATTTCTATTCAAATCGCGCTTAGTACGCGCGTCTTCAGAATCGCTAAGTCTGACTGACTGATTGATTTGTCTTATATTACATAACTGATTAGACTGTACTCCTATGGGTATATGTAATTATTTTTGAAGATTTATGTCCTTAAAATTAAAGGGCAATAGGTAATATAGGAAATTTAGAAATATCCACAACGGTTTATAGTCATAAAACATTAGGTAGTTTTAGGATACATAATACAATCATGTACATAACACATAATATTGATTTTAGTTGTTGTATAACTCAAAAAAAATGTATTTACATGTTACATAGTCAAAACTTTTAAAAGTCTTACTTAATTTAGGTAACATAAGTCTAGCAAAAATAAATTCTTTACAAAAGTTCTGAAAAATATCTTGAAGAAAATCGTGAATGGGAGTACCTAGTACAATCACCATCAGGGGTGGAGAATCGTTTGAAAGAGGTACCGTGGCCTTGGTACACAAAATTCTTCAGAAGGACCAAAGACGGGGTTCCATAATGACCTCAGACTAATGAGTATCTTACTTAGTTTTGAGGTGCCTAATTTGATTCCTTCAAACTAATTGCAACTAATCTCAAGAGTTTAGTAACTTGTTCTAAAAACTGTCTTGCGAGAATTTTACATTTAACGTTTTAATTAAGTTTATGAAAAGAATTTTCCTTCACTCTTTTCAGAATTCCTGACCTGTCTTTTTATTTATTTTGCGGAGCTAATTAGAGTATCTAAATGACTTTAATTAAAATTATAACGAAAAATTCCTCTTGGATTTTCATCTTCCTACCCAACTATGTTGGGCTCGACTTCCAGTCGACGAGCTCCGCAAATTCCTTTACAGTTTTATTGGAGTAAAATAATGTTCTGCTCGAACTTTATTTTACCTAACTATAACTAATATTAAGTAGATTTTTTTAACTATTTACGAGATGAAATTCCTGAACAAACAATCCAACGTTTATTTTTTATTTCTGCGTCTATATGTATAGTTATGCTTTCCCAAACAAAATGAAAACAGCGGAAGCTATATTTATTGTAGCATTCTCGTCCCATCCAGCGAAACTCGTCAACTCAAGCACTTTAGACTTGCATACACCTATACAACAATGTACCTACATAAAGTACTAGACCGTCTAGAGAATAGCCCACTCCTCCACTCGAAACTGAACCTTAACTCACTTGATATAGAGTTGATTTTTCCCTGCGATGTGGTAATTATTTCCCTTACATAAGTCGAGAAGTGGCACCTATGTTGTCAGCAAAAAGGATGATGTACATAGGTACTTAGGTTTATACTTTTATCGTCATGGTACTTAAGGAGAATCTTGTCAGCGGAATAGTTTAATGTTTTGCGAATAGAATTTTACCATGGCACATTTAAAAAGTAGGAATGCTGATGATTACCTACTTTGGCTGAATATTGAAATGCAACTCTCCATAGCTCAAAATGCTCAAACATCGTTTCCTCTCTCCTATATTTTAGAGACTTACTAACTAAAGACGGCTTTTGGCAGCCAGTTACAAATGTAACCGAAAATTTTAATTGTTTCGTATCAGGATATCACTGTAAGTTCACTAGTTAGCTGTTATCAATTATACATTAACATTATCTCTTACTAAACCAGTTAACTAATTAAAACTGACAAAATGTCACCTGCAACCGTATCAAGCCGTAGGTGTAGCTTTCCCCGTTTTCAAAACTCAAAAACTTTTCTACAAAACTAATGAGCCAAAACTGATACAGCCCACATGGAAATAATCTTTTTAATTGTCACCTCGGTATCTAAACGACGCAACTCTTTTATTTATACTTTTCAATAGCGTTATTGAATTTTTATTGGTTTTAGGGTTCCGCGTTGTAAAATGAGGGTCTAAATTGATTGTACGCAAATTGGATTGGCTGTAATTGTTATTTGTTTTTGCGCATCTGTTCGTGTATTTTGTTTGTTGTGTTAAATGGGTAAGGTTATAGGGGGAATGATAAAACATTGCATTTTGTAATAGATCGTTTGTTAATAGTTATTTACATGTTTGATTGCACCACGAATAATGGTAATCGTGTGTGCATTATCCTAGATAGTAAATAGCATATAATAATATGTTTGTGATTGCACCATTGACATTATGGATAGACTTTTTTTGCCATATAAAACTTATTGGAATACTTATTTAAGACTATTAGGACCCAAGTATAGCGACAACATAAACGTCAGTATTCTTTAAAAAAAAAATGGGTTACTCAAAACTCATCATCATCATCATCTCAGCCATAGGACGTCCACTGCTGAACATAAGCCTACTCAAAACTATTACGTTCAATTTTAAAAGCAAACGGTTATTTGAAGAAAAACGGACGTTTAACTTGTAGACGATCTTTTGATTTATTTCCCTACGGAACCGCAATTTTAAAAGTCAAGTGGCTCGCTGTATTTTTATTATCTACCCGCATATACTCAGGCAATGACCCGCGAGTGACACACTATCGTCATTGATAAGCGTTTTAATGCGTTTCCGAACGACTCCATTATGCGTTCGCACGTCACACCGTGAAGGTGGACTCTTCAAAGAAATCTTAAAATCAACCTTGTCGGTAAAGGAATAAGGTTCGTTTTACTTTGATAGTTGTGTCTTCCTTTTAGGTAAGGAAATATGCTTTCAGTTGCTGCTGGCTGGTGGTAAAGTCTTTGTTGGAGGTTGACCACCCTGAAAGATGGGATCTTCATTATGTGTGGTCATGGGTTTTGGGTGATGTCACTTTTATGTACCTACTTCCTACATATTTAACGCTCATGTAAATGAATGAATGAAAACTTCGCGTTGAAGAGACTTTTAATTTAAATCAAGTGTCAAACTAAATCTCTTTGATGAAATCACCTTACTTTCAACCGCCTTAGCTTACCTACTTATGCAGCAACAAAACACCACAAACTTCCAAATTACACAACCTATGAGAAAAACAAACTCTTACTTCAAAACTTCAAGCATGCGCACGAGTGGCGAACCGATAACATTCGAACCCCCCCACTTCGGGTGCGGATCCCAAACACTCGATACAGGATGACAAAGGGGCTAAAATTACCAATTTCCTAAAGCCCACTCTAGCCTCACGTGCAAGGGCTGTCCTGACAATAGGACGCCCTCTCTAATCCTGTCTTTATAATAGACCACCCCACTTGAATAGGTCGATATTTTGTAGCAACCCCTAATATGCAATTTTGTGAATATCAGATGTTCTATTATAATGGTAGGGTGTTTAGTGTAATGTAGTTGGGATGCTGTAACTAGGTTGATAGTATATAATACAGTTAATTTTTGAAGACATTTTATGACAGGACGTGATATAAGATAATTCGCAATCCATCACGTTTTTGAAAATTTCTAAAATCTAGGATTTTTAGCGCAATATTTCATAATTATAGTCTTTGGCTGTCCGTCCATCGATCGGTCAGTCTATCAGTGTATCTCTTTATTTATATAATATATACGACTTTAACCTTTTTACATAACCTCAAAGTCTAGATTTCCCTATCCGAAGATTACCAATTACATGTCAGAAACGACTTGTTATGACAGCTTGTCATACTGACCGTTTGAGATCAACGTTTATATTGAAATCAATCAGTCTGTGACATGTGTAAAATAAGGCTGCTTACACAACGTGCGGGTTCGCGGCTTAGCCGGATTAGACGGCCAATTATTTTAATAATAGACAGCTGGTATTATGAAGTATGTCAAAAATATTTTTGTAATTATTTAGCAAGAAAATAATTACCAAATTCTAGGTTTTGATTAACCGTTTCATCAAATATATAGTTCTATAACTGATGTTTTTGCCTTTAAAATGATATTTCTGATTTCTGGGTCCAATTTTATCAACACCGGTTTTCAGTAGGTACTTATGTAACTGTTACACAGAGGTGTTCTAGTACTTAAAATATACGTTTGTATTTACAAGATTTTGAGATTTCAATCTTTCGAAGCTTAACATTAATGGCTAGGATTTAAATTACGAAACTTTTGCTATGGAGTAATAACTTGAATTGGTAAGGGTTGGGTAAGTTAAGCTTTATGGAATTTCTAGCTTATTTGGTAACTATTTTATTAATATCTACTTGATCAATGATGTAAAATCTTGTCAATCACTTTAATGCTAGGGATATTGATCTCTCCCATATTTTATATGATGAAAATAGGAGACATTTTATTTTTATCTCGTAGCTTTATTTGTCTCCAATCAAGGCAAACGTAATTTGACATCCTGAGATACAAAATTCCATCTCCTTACACATTTCACCAACCTTCCGCCGCACCATATTTTTTGTCTTTTATTTTATTACACCAATTTATTGTCAATTTCTTCTCCTTCACACAATTTTTCTTCTATGTCACATTACCTTGAATTCACACATATTTTTTCGTCATTTTTGTGTCTAGCCGTCGTACTGAGCGTCTGCAATCTGCACGCTGCTCTATTCGTACTCAAGTGCATCGGATTGGTAATGATAATCATTACATCGCAGCCTATGATTGTCGCATCGCATAATGAATGCGCGATTTATTATATTTTGCACAATATTTTCTTGAGACGCGACAGATATAGATTTTCACAAAGCCAGAGGTTTTTATAAAATTTCATATTTGGTCATTGATTTAAAGTACAAGCAAAACATTTGACCCAATTGAGTCCCTATTAGCCCTATTGATTTTTGTCCAATTATCCACGAGCATTCAATAGAAATTCACTTGGCTGTTGTACTAATCGTAACTTCTTTGATATCGTAGCCTTGTCCAGAAGGTGCCAATTAACACTCTTTTCAATCAAACTCGACATGACTTGTAATGACAACAATCGTTCGAACACCTGTACGAAAGCCGATCTCACCACCAACGCACCTCAGTATCCCCGAACTATAAACTCGACAAGAAGAATAGGAAATAAACTTTATTGTAATTAGCTTATAAACTTTTATTGCTTGGCACTAGCACGTCATTATGACCTTTAGTGAGAGGTTATAAGAGAAATTCGTAATTAGCAATCTTGTGGTCGGGCGGTTGCGTTTTGTTGTATTCAGATTATGTACTAGTGCTCAGTTTTATGCTTCATGAAAAGTTTCTTAGTACTTACCTAGAAGGTGGTTTCGTAATCTATTCAAATGCTAATTCCCTTTAAGTGGTACTTAAAATAAGTGGTATGTCGGTACCTACGTACTTTATGGTCTTATAGGCCCTTCGAAGTAGTACCGCAAATCAGTTGAACATATTTTTTTGGGCCCCACGTCTAAGGCTCCTAGAACGCTCTTTCATCTATGTACTATTCAAATGTTACTATTTCCACGATTAATTTAAGTTTTCATAACCTGGATATATATTCTACAGTCTATAAGTCGCATGTACATACCTAAACCAATCAACAAATTTTCCTCTCTTTGTGTAGATAGATATAAATAAACAGATGTTAACCGTCACGAATCAACAACATCCGATATCTCAAAATCGCTCAGTAATCGAATGTCGCTGACGCAAATCGATAACCTCAGTATTATCGATCATAAATAATGACATTATTCGATTTTCCCGATGCTATCTCTTTAATAATATTTCAACTAGTCTATCATAATGTAAACTATAAATCGATTGTAAGCATTTCCTTGGTTATTACAACATTTCTAATGTAATATCTTGTTTAATGTGCTGGGTTAGCTTATTTGTATTGTTTGTTGTTGTTTATTGTGGGTTAGCGACATAAAATTGGAATTTTGTTAGGGTTCACATGATTGAAAAACTTAAATTACTTCGTGAGTAATTAAATAATATATTAGAATGAAATTAACACACTTAACTAGGTACTAAATGGAAATTATTTTATTTTCAAAAGTTTTTTTTTTTATATTTGCTTTTATGTTTGTAGTAAGTGTAGTTTTAAAAATATAAATTGTTCAAAGTAGAACTTAATAAAGAAAGTTTGATGGTGTGAGATTTTCAAAACTGTACCAATAAGATTATGTATAACAAACCACTTTGTTTATAAAACGGAAATTCTCACATTTGCTGCAAGCTTAAGTAATGTGTAAACAACACTTATATTAATACCAATAATGTTTGTTCCAGGTAACACGAGTTAAGCTGGCCACATACGAAGCGGCAATTTGGAGAACGTCCAAATGGATTATTCCAATTATGCCCAATAAGAGCTACTGGAATGTGAAGCATAATTGTTATTGGTCCATAATGCAAGGCAGGATTATATTATTGATGACAGTTTTCTTATATTTGGGATTCAAAGAACAGAGTGGTACTTAGCAGTTAAGGTAACGTATTAGGACAAAGGCATTGACCAGACTTATTTTATTTGGTGGTAGTAATTATTGCAATATTTTAGCTTTAGTGGGTCCCGGCTGTCATTGAACATCCTTGGCAGTCGTTACGGGTAGTCAGAAGCCAGTAAGTCTGACACCAGTCTAACCAAGGGGTATCGTGTTGCCCGGATAACTGGGTTGAGGAGGTCAGATAGGCAGTCGCTTCTTGTAAAGCACTGGTACTCAGCTGAATCCGGGTAGACTGGAAGCCGACCCCAACATAGTTTGGGAAAAAGGCTCTGAGGATGAATGGGTCCAAACACAATTTTTAAAAATATTTGCGTAAATATTTTGACTGTACCTGTGTACATTCATGCTTTTATACCGTAACGTGGTGGTCAAAAATTCACTTGAATTTCTTCTGTGTGCTAAAGTGTGGGTGCGTTTACAACTACCATCCCACATGTACAAACACTAAATGGTGCAACATTTGCCTAAAAGTCGAACTATAAACTACTTTGATCAGTGTGGGAATCACCTGAGATTTAGTACAAATATTAACAAACTAGCTCATTCTCACGGATTCGCTTGCACACCGTGGGAACTACAGCGTATACTAATCTTATATCTTATACCCTATCCTGTGTCTTTTCTTGAATAATGGGCTAATACAGTTTTTTTAATCGAGAGATTCCTAAGATTAGCGCGTTCAAACAAACGAAAAAGTGAAATCTTCAATTTTAGGTATAATTATGGTACCTATAAGTAACTATTTAGTAATTTTCGGCAAGTATAGGTAGATGATGTAGAGTTGTCCTTCACAATTTATTTATAACTTGCATACTTTACTGTGAGACCTCACCTTTAGTTCAGCGAAATTAACATTGCACAAAACAAAAGCCCAATGTTTTGCTTCCAAAGAAACCAATTCCGAATGTGTGGTCCTTTCTTTACGAGGACCACCCTTATTGCTTTCTGCAGACTCGAAAGAACAAGTGAACGTAGAATGCTAAATATACGAAATTAGTGGACAATTGGACAAGTCTCATATTTTATAACTGGTATCATTCCTATTGCTGAACAAAACAGAAATTGATAAAACGTATAAAATGGAGACAATAGCGATAGATAGAATAACGTAAACAAAATGGAAACCTTATCCATAACTAATCGAAAAGTAGACGATGTGTAACACAATGAATTAGCTGAGCATGCAAGTGCAGATGTTCAAGATTACCATGCATTGCCGTGTCATAACAAAAAAATAATACCGCAGCATGTTATTTGCTAACAAAACTTCAAACAATATTCCATGCATAAACTTTACACTTCAGTTCTGTCAAACAAGAGTGTACCGTTCCGAAAGTGTACACACGATCCTACATATCTAACGGTGTAATACGAAGCCGTGTGTTGTGTTACAGTCACGGTGCAGTGGACTGGCTTCCTGGACCAGCTTCTGGATATTTTGTTGCAAATACAATGTCGTGTTGGTTATTTGCACCTGAAGCGATTAGAATGGTCATTACTTGGTTATTACTCATGGATACATTACTCGGTGGATTTGGTTGTTACTTCGTCAAATGATTAAGGTTAATTTATTTATTTGTACATAAAAAAAATCATTGAATTAGGTACATAACAAACAGTAGATTAAAAAAAATACTAGCAGAGATGTTGTATTAAAGCAAACTTATTAGGGAAATTGATACAATTTCAGTCCAAAAATAGTCTGAACGCTTCCACAGTTTGAATCACGAAATATGTACTGCCCATATATACTATATAGGCTAATAGCAAAGTTTTGAATTCAAAATCATTAATCTAAGCTTACATTATGTACAATCATGCATACATTAATAATTACAGCCTTCGCATCTTCAATCATTAATTCACTCTTAAGTCCTACATGCCATGTTTTGAACTTGACTTCTAAACCCGGTGCAAAGTCAGTAGCCTCGTCATAACCAATTTACTAGACGCCAGTTATAAACTTGAAATTAAAACCCACACTAAATTAACATTTATGCTAACAGGCTTCAGGCCCTAGACCTCCGATCCTTAATATGTTTATGCCTAGCTGATCTATATGGTCATCCCTTCCTTCTACATATGATAAGCCACCGTTATCTCCATCAATAAGGTCCAATTCCCCTTGCTCATCACCAGCAGTCGTAACTTCTACACGCGGAGTCCAATTAACAATAAAATTTACGATTCATCGTTCAACATTCGACCTTATTGTTTGTAACAAGATTTAACTTTGTTTCTACGGTTAGATTTCTATTATTACTGCTGTTACAATTAGTTTGGGAATTGTTCAGATTTAAATGGATAGACATAATTCTGTTTTGACGACTCTTGTGCTGATTTAAATTCCACGAAAGTCGTTTTCGCTTTAGATTTTAATTCTTTTATGAGTAGGGTTGACATTCAATCAGAGTTGATTTCGCTTTTAAAATTTTAAATGAGCAATATTATTGTAACTTCTCACCCGCGGGAAGAATTTTATTTAGCTGTCACAAATGTCTGCATAAATTAACCTTCTAGTGCTTTATGAAGTTCTGTTATTAAACTCTGTAACAAACTACTGAGCTATATTGCAATGCTTTCAGGAATTATATATTATCAGAAGCAAATGATAATATTCACATGAAAACCTTGACACATTTACTACCGGTAACATAACGAGAAGTTTTATGATTTTACAATCAACGGTACAGCGGTACAAACAAGAGATTCCATGAATCACCGTAATCCGAATCAATAATCTTGCACCTGAATGGCGTGCTCAAAATCCTTTACGGCAGCCACTAAACCTCTTTGATCAAGATTCGAAGCAAAATCTGGAGAGATCAAAGACGATGTACTCAGCCAAGAGCTATGGAGGGCCCTCGTGTTCTGCAAACAAGTGCAAGTCAGCTGTAAATTATGTAGTCCACTTTGATCGTCCTACTTTTGCAAGCTCCCAAAAGATTTTTCATTTCGCCTCACTAACTTTTAGCTAAGTCGTTTGCAAGTTTCAGAGGTAAATGGAGTGGATAGTTGCTTTAGTTTTGATAGTAAGAGTTTTATAATGTTCTTTGAATCTTTAGCAGTTTAGAAGCGGGGATTGTTCGTAGGCCTCTTAAGTTTAATGTTTATTGCTAGAACTAAATAGTTGAGCTGACTTTACAAGAATTCGTAAAGATCTGCTATCCTAAGAAGATTTCGACATTGCGAGATATCCGTAGGATCGCTTACGCAAGGTCTATTTGACATTGATATATCACACAGCTGACGCATTTTCTTTCATTCCTAAATCACCAAAGTCCAGTAGTTGGTAAAATTATAGCTTGCCGACTTGGCCAATAAATCCACACCAACGTTAATCACAAAATCGATTCCAGAAAAAAGTAATGGCTTGGGGGTACGAAAAGAGAGGGGAGGGGGTCATAAAAAGTTTATAGTATCTCGGTACAGATTTAGATCGTGGACTGTTGCATCTAAAAGAAATGATTGAGCTCTATAACTTAGGTGCTACACATTTTATGGGTGCTAGGTGCACACTGCATGCGTTAAACAGAGTAATTTGTGCGTCGTTAAATGTTGATTCGAGTGCATTCGTTGTTGGGAATATAAACGTATAAAAGTGTTGCTATCCTTCATTGGAATAGGGGTTCACAGTCTAATAATTAAGAACAGCTGTGTGTGTACTAGTGATTAGAATATATAACGAGGATTGTGAATAAAGGATCTAAGATAAAAATAGCGTAAGCAATCGCCTGCATTACACCAAACATGGTCAATAAGTCGATTTCCCTCACACCTGATCAGAAGGTAGTTTGAAACCATATTCAGCAGTGACATGCTCAACATAACGAAACAAGTTATTACACTTGGAAATGCATGTTTGAGAAGCCATGAATATGGATGAAGCGAAAGACGTCTGTAAGGACCGAAGCAAATATTCAAACATAAATATCTAATGTCATGGCGTGAACTGCATGCATTTATATTACCGTCGATACCGTTTACGCCGCATCTTATAAGGCAAAATCCACTCCAGAATTAAATTCCAAAGAAATTCAAACAAATGGTATCCCATATGAGTCACTGGAAAAAAACATGTTTCTTAATACTTAATTACGTTACGTTTTCTTGCGTTAATTAGACTATCTTCTCTTATCTATTCAATGAAGGACCGGTTGAGGCACAACTCCAATCCCGTTATGAAAATACGTGGTTCCGAGTTATTCGTAGATCTTACAGATAGGTCCTAGGATGGTACCTTGGGGAACGTGATATGGTTGCGTGAGTTGCTGCTCTGTAGATATTATTTATAGACTGTGTGAATTGCGAAATAGTAAGAGGTTTTATAATAAACTGTAGTGCGGAGACAAGAATCAGATTTGGATATCAGTTTATCTTCTCTTTAGTCGTATTGACTCTTTCAAAAGCTTCCGTTACGTCTTTTGATATAATAATAGTAGGTAAAATTTATCCATACCCATATACCATTATTTTTCCTCCTCAAGATAGTAAAAGAACATCGCACATCGATAGCATATTGATGACGATACTAAAGAATTGAGTATTGAGACAGTTCCAGATCTTAATCTGATGGCCTCATCTATGTATCGCTAGTCATCGGTCAGTTCCTCTATGATAATCAATATTCATTTGCATGCTGTTCAGTTCCTAAGACCCTGCCCTTACAAATTGGATCTTAACCTTGAGAGCCCTTTGAAGGGTCCAGTTTCTAATTTGACCTTGCGTAAAATTTGGACCTTTGTAATTAGAGGACGCTTGCACAACAAATTGATGAAGTTTCGAACTTAGCTTAAAACTTGTAGAAAATAATTTAAAATTTCTTTTAAGCGTAAAGCCGCCTATTGTTTTCATCCATATTGTTTTGTATTGACGGTGTACAATAAAGATTGTTATATTCCCTTCTATTCTTAGTTGTAAAAGCCTACATTCCAGTTACTACGGTCACAAAATACATAGGTACAGAAGTCAATCTACATACAAAGCGCGTTCGAGTCACGCAGACATAGGTGTCTATGTGTGCGTGTTCACAGACGCGCTGTCTCAAAACAACTCAAAACAGTGCGAGCGCGGCTGCCGTTTTCTTGAGATACGCGCGTCACTCACAAGGTAGATAAATGTGCACAAAAGAAAAAGTAATAATGGAGCAACAAAAAGTCGTATTATAATTGTTCAGTGGACGGTTGTTTTTATACAAAAATAAACAGTGAATTTTCGTTTTTTTTAGCCTGCCGTATTACCTTTAGTACCTATGTACCTACTTATTTTCTCATATTTCGATGGTTCGATTAATAAACGCAGTAGGTAGGTACAGTTAGGTGGGTAGGTAAGCGCCCCGGGGAGGCCTCTGGCCCAATGCCGTAATAAGTTTTGCTAGTGTCGACCCAGGCAAACCTGCCTACCTACCCTCAAAGATTATTACTAGTAGGAGTTGATAATTTTTGTGATCATGGCGAGAGTATGTTGTAAGGTAGACGAAATAAAACTCGCACATCAAGGTTTCTGTAGGTAGAAGCAAGCTTAGATCGGGGACTGTACCAGCCCATTACATACAAAAATATTTTTTTCACAAGTAAAGAGTAGGGTAAGTATATATGTATGAATAACAAAATTATAAATTGCGGTTTCTGAAAAAGTTCGGTATCTCGTTCAAACGAATTTCCGTTGAAAGTGTTTATTAACCTCTTGTATGCCACATTAATTTTTTGATTATTATTGGTTTATATTTCATTTTTCCTGTTTTATTCTCAACAATACATCAAATAATTAGATACGAGTACCACTACCACGTTAGTTTTATGCGCATAAAAAAGTTGACAACCCTAGCGCGACCGCCGAGTTTAGGCATGAAAAGTGAAGTACATACATGAGATTGACTTCTGTACCTATGTATTTTGTGCTACGGTATTGCCATCAGTAATAAAACTAGACAAGTTTTTCTCATTTCCTTCACTTCCATTAGTGGAAGCGGACGAAACAAACGCCACGTTTTATTATCGTGTTCTCGGAATTGTTACTACGAACTTGCGAAGCTACCGGGTGTACGAGTTGAAAGTACGAGAGTTTACTTTCGCATACAATTTAGGCTCGTGAGATTCTTTATTTTGTTTTGCCTCTGTCTGGTACGTAGTTATCTCTATAATTATATTATAATTGTTGAGAACTGTATTTATAATTTGTCTAGTCTTTTGTGATATTGCTGATTCTGTTTGTAAACTTTCTTTTGTTTCTCAAACTTTAGCGATACCTCACGCGAAACAAGTTCAAGTTGTGTACAAGTTCAGTTCTTAAATAATTGAACTGTTTTGAGAATTCAAAATAACGCATCAAGGGTTGATGAAAAACGACCACACATGCCTACAAACTTCATAATACGTACGTATATCATTTCTTATCGAGCTAAATCAAAATATTAAAATAACAGTACCTACCAAAAAGGTACGTGGAACGGTGGCAAGTGAGTTGTTAGCAACGTAATGCTGGATTTGACACTACGAGATGTTTTATATGAAACCCTTCTTGGAAATCACGCTGAGATTGTACATGTCAGCAATTTAGGAGATGTAGCGGGTATCATTTGTATCAGAACCTGTATTATAAAGCTGGAGAGTTTTTTTTGTTTGAACGCGCTAATCTCAGGCACTAGAACGACAGCAGTTATTGAGGAAGGCTACTTTTTCTGGGTAAGCGATGATGTGCCCACGAAATAGATGCCTCGTGCTATTTTAAAGTGCTAAAACTTCGGTTTAGTTTGAAACTAATCTTGAATCCCATCATAATTTTGCGGGCCTATACCTTCCTGATTGTTGTAATGTACATTCTCTTATTAAACATTATCCGTCTTACCACAAAAACTTTTAAACGTCAGTTTATGCCTTGTCTAAAAAAATGTCAAATTATGACGTTGACATACGGTTCATTTTGCAGCCAAAATTTTATTAGACAAGTGTAAAACAGGGTTTAAAGTTTTTGTAGTAAGACCCTATCTATCAAACTATCGGCCGAAATCAATCATTAATCCTTTGCGAACGTAAAGTTTTCTTCATTCCCAAAATAATAATCTAAGTTAAATAGCACATACAACTCTCACGGTTTATGAGAAAAACAAAATCCCATCGCTGATTCTTGTAACTTGCGCCATCGCCTCAGTATAGTATGACAGTAACATGACGCGTGAGATAATGCGACTGTACATACACAAACACGCGGCCCCGTCCGTCTGTCTGTATGTATGTATGTGTGTAATAAAATCATTGGACGTGTGACGCGGAACAAAAGTGCATTGTGCAGGGTTTGTTAGGTTTGAACTTGAAGGGAACAGTGAAACAGAATATAAATATAATATGGAATTTTATTATGTGACTTTTCAGAATACCATGTTTCTTAAAGAGTGTTTCTTACATGCTTGACAAACCACACATTTATTCTATAATAGATAATAGCAGTCATAGACCTTAAAGAAGGTATTACATTGTATCTTTTCAACACCCCCCTTCAAGGTAATACCTACCTACAACATAGCATAACATTACAAAACATAAACACATAAATATAACTTAATCCTCATATAAATTACACTTATTCATGAATCGAAACAACAAATTTTTATTTAAGGCTTTTGTAAAAATATCGGCTGTCTGATCTTCTGCTTTCATATATATACATATTTCAAAACTAACTTGCCTTTCTTAATTAATTCCTTAATATAGTGATATCTAATGTCAATATGTTTCAATCTCTTAACGCTATCAGTATTAGCAACCATTATAGCACTTTGATTATCACTAAACAATACTACAGGACAAATATTCTCAATACTAAAATCTTTTAATAAATTTATTAGCCAACAAGCATCAGCTGCAGCCACACTAATTGCCACATATTCTGATTCTGTAGAAGACAGACTCACACTAACTTGTTTTTTAGAACTCCATGAAATTAAACAATTTGAAAACATAAAACAAAATCCACTTGTTGACCTCCTGTCTTTTAAATCTCCTCCCCAGTTAGCATCACAGTATCCAACTAGCATATCGTTATTACATTTATACACTAATCTGTGATTAATGGTATATTTAATATATCTCATAACTCTTTTAAGAGCCGCTAACAACACATTGTTTGCTTTGTTTTGATACCTGCTTAAAATTGACACAGCTACACAGATATCTGGCCTAGTTCCTAATGCTGCATAAGACAAACAACCTATCATTTTTCTACATTTATTTTCAATAGATTTATCAATTACAGTCTCACTAGATTCTTCTAAGATTTTGACATTAAAGTTAGGGTCCATAGGGGTAGACATTTCTTTACAGTTTTGCATATCAAATCTTAATAATATTTTCTCAAGATATTCTTTTTGACTTAATGTAGTTACTCTATTTTGCAAGTCCTGTTTTACCTGTATACCTAGATAACTAGATACTAAACCTAAGTCTTTCATCTTAAATTCTTTGCTCAACACAGACTTAAGAGCAGATATATCATTATCACTGTTACCACAGATTAAAAGATCATCTACATATAACAAAACATATGTTTTGGCATCACCATTATGTTTTATATACAAACAAGTATCACTTTGTGATCTTACAAAACCTTCTGTTGTTATCACTGAGTTAAACTTATCATTCCAATACTTAGGTGATTTTTTTAATCCGTACAACGATCTATTCAACTTAACAATACTCTGATCACCAGTATAAGCTCCTTCTGGTAGCTTTAAGTAAACTATCTCGTCAATATTGCCATACAAGAAAGCACCTGTTACATCCATCTGATAAATAGGTAAATTAAATTTTGTAGCCATACATACAAACAATCTAAAAGTAGATAAATTAGCTACGGGGGCATAAATTTCAAACGAACTTAGCAGATCATTTTGTTCAAAGCCTCTGGCCACTAGTCTAGCTTTATATTGGACATTACCATTAGATTTTTTAATTTTGAAAACCCATTTACTGCTTACAGTCTTTGCATCCACAGGTTTTTCACAGACAACCCATGTATTATTTTCTTTCAGGGTTTCTAGTTCTCTACTTATGGCTTCTTGCCATTTACTAGCGTCTGGCCTTTTCATGGCTTCTTGGAATGTTAAAGGCTCATTTTCCTGAGTGGAGACATTGTGACACTTGTAGAAGGAGGTCTGTTTTCTTATACGAGTACTTCTGCGAGGAGATAATACTCTATCCTCTTCACTGCTGCAGACCTCGTCACTTGAACATGGTACATACATACTCATGTCACTATCTGGTACATGCATACTCATGTCACTATCTGTAGATACTTCTAAAATTGCCTCCGGCTGTTTGGCTTCCTTCAGCTCTACACTTTCATTGGACTGTTGGTTTATGTCGTTTACCTTTTCACTGGATGTACTATCCTGACCAACATCTTCGATTTCCAACATTACCAACTGTTCTTTCTTCTTCTCAGTCTGTTCTAGAAAAACTATATCCCTTCTAATTTCCACGCTGTTTTTCTTTGGAAAATATATTCTATATCCCTTTACATTATCTCCATACCCCACCATTATTCCCTTTTCTCCCTTTGGGTCCCACTTTCTTCTGTTTTGCTTTGGGATATGGACGAAAACTTCTGTGCCAAAGGTTTTTAAATTATTAAAATCAAAGCGTTTGTTTGTCCATGTCTCAAACGGTGTTCTTTCAGGCTCATGGCTTTTGCCAGTTCTATTTAATACATAGGCTGCTGTATGAATACCCTCTGCCCATAGCTTTTTAGGTAAACCCTTTGCACACAGCATTGTTCTCGCTGCCTCAACCAAAGTACGGTTTTCTCTTTCCGCCTTACCGTTTTGCTCGGGCGTATATGGCACTGTTGTTTGGTGAATGATACCTCGCTTAGCAAAAAGGTCTTGCACAGCCCTACTTGTATATTCCGTTCCATTGTCACTCCGAAAATAATGTATTTTATTTTTAGTAATATTTTCAGCTTGGTTTATGAAGTTCTCAATACACACTCTCACTTCATCCTTCCCTTTAATAAAATACACTGACCTGTAATTTGAGTAATCATCTTTCATGACAACGAAATAACGGGAACCTCCCACTGATGGTACCTCCATAGGCCCACACGTGTCTGCATGTATAATTTCGCATGTCCTAGTTGACTTTGTTTCAGACGTTTTGAAGGGCAGCCGATGAATTTTGCCTTGTAGGCAACCCTCGCACTTTTCTTCTGCATTATCCCTAAAACGAATGTTATTATTTTTGAGAAAAGTTTTAACGTGTGTAAAATTTTGATGCGCTAGCCTTTCGTGCCATTCTTTCAAAGTTAGTTGTACCTGAGTTACGTTTGCTTCTTCGCATTTATATCTTACGTTCATATAGCACATATCACCACGGTTTTGACCCACCGCGCATACTCTATTATGTTTATAAATTTTGCACGTTTTATTGTCCATTTTCATGACATATCCTTTAGCTGTCACGCATGTCACTGAAAATAAGTTTGTTTTCAGTTCTGGAACATATAGCACATTGTCAATGGTTGTGTCTATCCATTGCCGACCGTCATGGAACTGCAGCGCCACTCTGCCAAATCCGTGTGCACTAATCGCCTGACCGTTTCCTATAATTACGGATTTATTTGTTAACGGATAATACGTATCGAAGAGATAACGATCGCGGCACATATGTTGGCTTGCGCCAGTGTCCACTAACCACTGCGATTGTTTATAATGTTCACTCGATTGCACGACGAATGCATTTTCGGCCTTTTTATCCTTATTTATTTTGAACCAGCACTCATTCTTAGTATGTCCCGACTTTTTACAGTAGTAGCACTTCTTCCACGGTTTATTACGCGTATCACTTTTTGGTATATTGTTTCTATTATTGTACTGTCCACCAAAGCGTCCACCACATTCACTTTGAAAATGTCCTGTTTTCTGACATTTGAAGCATTTGATGTTCTGTCTATCCTCTTTCTTCGCGACGAAAGCTGCCGACTGCTGAGGTACTTCTTCTTTGTCTCTCAATCGCTCTTCTTCTATGAGTAATCTGGCAACGAGGTGGTCATAAGTCTGCTTGTCTTCTGGCGCCGATTCCCAAGCGGATATAAAATATTGGTATTTTACTGGAAGTGACATTAACACCTTTAGTTATTATGAATTTTTCGGAAATAGTTTCTCCCATCTGCTTTAATTGATTTTTCAGTTCTTCTATTTTCGATAAGAATGTGGACATGTCCGTTCCGTCTTCATATTTATATTGAAAGAAACGTTGTTGGATGATATGTACAGTTGTTTCGGAAGTTTGTTCGTAAATAGTACAAAGTTTCTTCCACATTTCTGCAGACGTATTGCATGTTAGGATGTGCGTCATCACATTTTCCGACATTCTTGTCACAAGCCATGTTTGAGCTTTCGCATCCAGCTTTTCCCATTTAGCTTTCTCCACCGCCTCTTTTGGTGCCACCCTCGTTCCTAGAACCACATCCAGTAAGTCCTGGCTCCGTAACACGACTTTTGTTTGAAATTTCCATACGTTCCAGTTTGTCGTTCCTTCTAATTTTATATGCGATGTCTTGTTATCTTCCATTTTCCTTCCTGCACTTCCTTGTATTACGAACAAGTCTTTACAATGCAGTCTTTACTGTTTCACTGTTTTAGGATACTATCGCCTTGCAGGATCATGTGCCTGGGCCCATAACCTGAAGGGAACAGTGAAACAGAATATAAATATAATATGGAATTTTATTATGTGACTTTTCAGAATACCATGTTTCTTAAAGAGTGTTTCTTACATGCTTGACAAACGACACATTTATTCTATAATAGATAATAGCAGTCATAGACCTTAAAGAAGGTATTACATTGTATCTTTTCAACAGAACTTAGAGTGTTTTATTAAATGGAGACGAGGAGTCCTCTGACCTCTGCCAATTGCTCCTTCATACTTGTATGTAGGTCTATGTTTTATTGTATTTGGTCAAAATACATCAGTGAGTTATCATAATTGGTTGTCTCACCCTCTTTTCGAGGGAAATCATCAAGTTATCACTTCCGCAGTGGGAGGGAATGTCAGACTCTTACTTACCGAAACCCACCTTCTTTCTGGAACTCTGTATGTACCAGGGACGAGCTAACTCTTTCTAATAATCCCGCAGGTCTGGCAGGCGGCCTGACTCCCTGTGACTGTGAATTGGCAGACTTTTTGAGTAAAGATTTGCGCTCTTAGCGGCTCCAGTTAGTTTAATGCTCTTAGAATTCATTGCAGATGCTATGAGACGATGTGCGTGGTTCTTCCGTGTTGGGATAAATGCGAAGAAGAATTTGTTTTAAAATGTTTACAAGTTTTTTAGGAATAGAATTTAAAAGTACCTAGTTACATAACTCTGACGTTAAATGGTTCATACCGAGACCAAAGATAAAGCATTCCAATATCACTATTAGAGACAGTAGGTAAAGCTTATGTTTAATTTCAAACCTTTTCACTATTTTCAAAGGTATGTGCAATTTTCTGTACTTAATGTTCACACAGCTGTTGACTCTAAACAAGTTCTTCAATCGTTTAAACAAAAGTTCTCAAACACAGTACCTAATGTTAAACAAGTAAAGGCCCTCTATCTACATATAAAACTAACATCTGTTTGTCCACTCTCTATCAACTTTTCTCAACAAAAAGTGGGCATATATGCACGTAGCAAAACCAACATACATATCACGACCCAGTTTATTAACCATTCAATCTAGACCTTCAAACCAATTAGTACTATTCCTTAAGATAGGTCTTCTTAAAATGGCAATAATAACCAAAAAACACAGACCTATTATTGCGTCTAGACTCAACCTTCAAAGAGGTCTAATTATAATGGTAGTTTGTAAATTAATTATCGAGTAAAATGGTGTGCTATGCTTTCTAGTTGAGACATCAAAATTGTTTGAGTATTGCTGTCTATACGTGATTTGAGGATCCAAATGTTTATACTGAGTTCCCTTTGACTTAGCTCATTGATGTTTTGAAAGATTTCTTCGTCTTTAAATTTCGAAATAAAGTGAATGAAATGTGGTATTTGTTCTCCTTTGTTGTTTTCATTTTTAAGTACTTGATTGCTAGCTGTTGCAGTAATTAGAATCTGTTAAAAATATTTTTGAATAATGCTCGAAGCTGGTAGGTATTGGCGTAATAATAGTTTTCGACCGTGTCTGAGACTGATTGCATTTAAAGCTTATTAACAGTGTCCTAACTAAAGTACACTTTATTTTCAGAAATAAGTTTTTAGTAAACCAAAAGCCAACCGGTAAAAAATTTTGCAAATTACGTGAGAGATACTCAGCCTAGATAGTTCCAGCCTATACTTGAAACAAGAAAACCTGCTCAAGAATGCAACAGAAGCCATTAAACAAATTAACATCTAAAAAAACAAAATACAAACAAGCAATCAATCAAAATTCGACCAATAAACATGCGTATGCGCACCTTCTTTTTTTTAAATTAAACACGTAAGTAAAAACTTTATAAAAAAGTTGTTTAAAAAAAGCAAAGGCATTGCGTCTGGCGCCACCGACGTAGTAAAGAAAAAGTTGAAAAAAAAAAATATATAATGATGTATTGAAGTTAGGGTTGTCAGAATAAGTTTGCGGGTTACTCGACTGCGGGAAATTTTTACGAACTTCTAAATTTGAAGGTTCTCAATTTGGACGTTAAGTTTTTTGTGCATTTGAATAAGTATCTTTTTATTTTAAAAAATATCCAAATTAGTCGTCCAATCATCAACAAAAAATTCATTGTGTGTACCAAGGCCGGCATTTAATACAATATGAGCAAGAGCATGTACAGAAATAAATAGATAATACCTAATATAATCTAGCTTCAAAACCAACATTATTCAAGGTTACCTACGATAATCAAGAAAATTGCTTGATTCAGTTCAAAGATGCCAAAATGAGATGAAATAAATAAGATTGCAAGGTAAACACGCGAATTGTCTATTACAGTCTTTTGTTCCTAGATTATGATTTATTTGGAAATAGGCATTAAGCATGCACGTAGCATTTCAAAATTAATGATAATAATGTATGTAGTGTATTCTTAGTGCTTATTGTAACAAGGGTTGACATAAAATAAAAATTTCAATATTTGTGGCGTTGGTATTACTAGCCCATGATGTCCCACTGCTGGGCAAAGGCTTCAACCATCTCGCTTCCACACTTCCGATTTCTCGACCGAGTCCACCAGTGTCGGCTGAAGGCGTCTCATTCGTCACCACCTCTTCCGGGGCCTATCCCGCCTGCGGTGTCCATACTGAGTGACAATAGTTTGTTATGGAAAAGAAAAAAACAATCTGCATTCGTTGGTAAATAAAACACAGCGTATAAAAATCCATATTATAAATCCTGTTTACTCATATCAGGTACTAACCCATTTAATTTATCACTTTCACTAACTTATTAATCCGATAGCAGACCTTATAAAATATGCAGGCGTCTAGAATATATTAATAGAAGGGCTTAATCTATGCAACTAGTTAGCATTGCATTTCTTGATCCGTCTGTCACAAGCCTTTTACTTTTCCTATGCAAATAAATCTAAGATACAGCACAGCCCATAGGAGAAGGAGAAATGGGCGGAGATGCCAATAAACGGGTAGGTCAGGCGCCATCTTTTAGGTCAAATACGTACGGTGGGCGTGACCAAAACGACCACGAGTGAACTTACAAGGCGTTGTTGACACACCTGTCAAAGATTTTACAAAAAATAGGCGGGTTCCAAAGAACCCCGAACACACATTTCAGCGACAATAGATTCTTTGAAGATTTTCCGTTATGATATCTCCGATTGTCATTTTGTTCTCCATGGTACAGGTACAGCCCTATTCAAACCGGAATATAAAGTGGACACTGTAATATCCTTCACATAAGATCATGTTGTGACCATACGTCTAGTGCTAAAGAGGATAGTCCGAGATTACGTGCAAATGATACTCGTGCTCGCTTCTATGATTAAAATATGTCACAACAGTCCTATCCGTTTGTGATAAATGACATTGTCTGGATGTCAAGGTGAGTATGAAAGATAGTTTTTGGTGAAACGAATTTAGAATGGAAGGAATTATATATATTTTTGTTTGTGGATTCGATATACATATACTCTATCCACGGAAGTATAGTAGTTTAGAAAAGCTTAAGCTTTATTTTTCTAGTTGTATAAAATATTGTAACACAAATGTACAATATTTTACTGTCCAACAAATAGACAGTGATTGTTTTAACTGTCTTGAGAGGTCATAATAACATCGTATTGGCAAGACTTGTTTTTTTCCAAAATCATGGTGACCCCACTCAATGAGTCAACCGTCCCGAGGCTAATTTGTTATTACTCTTATTACTGGCGCTTATACTTTACAAAATTTGCATCCATATTGGCCAGTCGAAGATCTTGAAGGTCGTTATAATTAAATTTCGCACTTAACTTCCGGATCTCGTATCTTAATTAAGAAATCGCTTCCTGGAACACTCGTTACGGTTCGTAATTAAATAAAGAGAACGACAATTGTTATTTTTAATTGACTTATTTATCATTTTATTTCTTTGCGAAGTGACAACTTTACCATTGCAAAATTTTATCGGTCCAATGTATTGATTTCTCTCAGTTCTAGTTACTTTAATCTCAATTATTTTATCTTTCTTTATTTTTGGCTTATCGTTTCCAAAATTACACATGTATAAGAAAGGAGCGTAACTACTACTTATGTGTTTAACATTGAAATAAGCCCTTGTTACATGCAAAAACGTAATTTACTCTATACAAACAAAACGCCTGTTAAATTCTAGGCTGTATATAAAAATACCACTTTTGTTGCTAACTTTGTAGCTCTAAATAGGACTCCTCAAGGTCTTCACGACTCTGTAGTTGGTATAAATATATTAATTACGCTAAGTGGAGAATCCTTGCTAATTTGCGAGGCTACCAATATGGTATGATACTTAGTAGAAGTGTTTTTGAAAGGAAAATAAGCTATTGTGGGTAAATAAATGAGCTGAGATTCATGGATAAATACTTAATTGGTGGTATTAAATAAAAGTGTAAGTGTTACTTTGTAAGATTGGTTTGATTATTTTTGTGGCATTTTAACCGAGAGATTGTGAGATGAGAACCTTAGGTGTTTTTCCTAGCTACCGCTAGCGAGTTCACTTGTATTCCTTGAATCTACTCCCTGCAATCGAATAAAAAGTAGCTTTAAACCTTTCTTAATAATCGGGATATCTAATCAACACAAACTTTTTTTCATAAATATACAAAGGTAGAGGTAATAAAAATCTTTCCTTAACAAGCTACAGTAGTAACAACTTCTAACACTTTCTCATTATTTATTTTATCAATAATTACTTCCAACTAATCAAGCACAAAGCTCAAAATCCTTGAGTCAATACCACAACCGCACAAACAATAACAAACCTATTTATATAAAACTTCTTTTTACTTTTAAACGCCAACATACATATAAGGTTTACACTGCCAGCCAGTGACCACTGCCGTGTTCCATAAAAGGCTTAGTTCTCAAACGGTGTAGGTCAGGCATTAGATAATAAAACGCTAGCAAAAAATACACGATGTGATCTGCACTTTATGTATTTATTAAGAACTGGTTTCGTTATTTTCTTGTAGTAGATTTAGGTTTGTTATTAAGAGATTAAAAGTTAAATGTTGTTATTGCAATATCATGTCGTAGGTATGTGTGTCTGTAGATCCAATGTATGTGATAAAACCTATTGTATGTACTTTCATTGCAATTGTTTTCTAATTGATACTTTCTTATCGATAACTATAATTTTTATGCAAATTAAAACGTACATCTGTTACATTGTAGGCTCATCTTTACATCCGGGTGCGCGGAGTGTAGTTTTTAGTGCTCTGTTCTTATAAACAAGAAACGATTCGTTTTGCTAACGGACGGTAGCTGTTACCACTTTGTTACCGTCAAATTCTACAAGGCTTAACGCCGCGACACGTCAGCTATGTAGGTATATGATGCACACAGCTAAAAACGCTAAACCCTATAAAAAGCAAAAAATAACTTTTAACACTACGTAAACTAAATTGTGTCGTGTCGGGGGACCGCTCTAATTAATTACTTTAGATACGTGTTTTTTTTTTAAACGAATGTTGTAATTAGGTAAAAAGCGGTCCCCCGACACGTCAAAATTTAGTTTACGTAGTGTTAAAAGTTATTTTTTGCTTTTTATAGGGTTTAGCGTTTTTAACCTTTTATCATAATTATTGCGTACTTTTTTTGGGTCGGGGGTTTTTTTAAATTTATAATTTAATTTTATTTCATGCTTTTTAAAGGAGCTCCTTAATTTTTCCTTCTTTCATTTAATTTATTTTATCTTATGATGGGGTCGCTATTTGCGATCTCGGCCAAAGGAAACTGTTTAACAATCCTCATGATAAACTGGCTCTGGGAGAATTGCACAGATTGAGAAACAATAAAGATTCACCTTTGGACATTCTAGATTTTCAGCAAAAATATAAATTGGTTTATCCGTTTAATTCCGGCATTCTAGGGTTTCATCCGCCACATCCCATTTCCAGCATCAGGTTCTCGTCAATCAGAAACATGAAGAGAACTCGTTAAGACAAATTCAACGAGCCCAAACTCGATGGGTTTACTAAAAGGCAGTTCAGGGTTACGTCTCCTACCTTCGTGCCCTAACAGCAGATCAGCTCAGTGGTTTCAAAAGACATTAGTGTTTCAAATTTCAGATCCCACATATACTTGCAAGTAAACTGAGCGTGTAACATTCCTATCACATCTAGCAAACGAGCTGATGACCTTGAAGACCTGAACCGATTTCCACCAAACATAGCTAAGAACACTCCCGACTGACATACCTTTTAAACAAAAAAAACCGCATTACAATCGGATCATCCGTTTGGGAGCTACGATGCCACATACACACACACACACACACACAGACACGTCAAACTTATAACACCCCGTCGTTTTTGCGTCGGGGGTTAAAAACAGAGCGTAAACGCGCGAAAAAACCAGTGTGGAAGCGCACTTAAGTTTCAGTAATCTTTCTTTATAATGCCTTACTATACAACTCTCTAACAAACAGTAACCAATGTAATACTTTCATCTACCAACATAAATTAATAAACATATTTTAAAATCTTGCACCCATCACATACGCTTCAGAACTCCAGAACAAACTACCTACCATTCTCACAGTTAGCACCCACAAGATCAAATCAAACAAATTAGTATCACACTGTATTCATTAGTTTATCACTAGAATACGAACAAACAAGTGCAGTGTAGTGCTAAATCAGATCCATAGATCGTTAGTGGATGATTAACGGCCGTGGGAATGCGCAGGCGCGCCTCTGGGAAAGCGAGATAGATCATGGATCGACTAATCCGGTTTCGTGATGGAAAAAGTTCAGGATATCGATTTAGAAAGGATAAGATGTGGGATAGGATTGTTTTTGTTGAAGTTCATTATGTGCCTAGCTTTTTCCTAGCATTTCTTTTCAAAAGACATTATTTAAAGACATATTTTATATTTTTTAAAGACATTATTTTGATAACCGAAAATAGAAGCAGCAACGTTAATTAATATTGTGTTATCAAATCTGAGTCATCAAATCTCTTTAAAAGGGCCTATTCATACGCCATTTTTATGGAATCCTAGAGTAGTTAAGGAAGCGATATTATGCAAATCTGACAAATGTTTCTCTTCTTCTGTTTTTAGAAGTAAATTCATTTTGTAAATAACTTATCTCGCAGGAATTAATTGAAATATTTTACTTAATTCTATGGACATAAAAAATTATCCAAACAACAAACTTTCATGCAAATTTCCAAACAATGTACAGCCCATCTTCTTCCCAACTACACAGATCGTTGTCCGGCACGATCGCTTGAGTCGTGCGCGCGCGCACCACACAATTTATTGTCTGCATAGATCGCCGTCCTAATTGCATCGCACTTGATTCTGATTGTAGCCAAGTGTTCTTGATTGGCGGGATCTGATCTGTCTCTTTGTGTATTTTCACGATCGTTTTGCATCACGATGTACTTAGAGTATTTAAATAACTGGAGACGCGAATGGAACTAGCTGGATATGCCATTCCCGTGCCTTATGTCTCTCTGTTTTGTCGGTTCCTCATACCTGAGGATCGTGCTCAGCATTAGAGTTATCTAGACGTTAAATTTGCCATCACCGGTTTATTTTGAAGGCTTTGAGATAGGAGCGTTCATATTTCCTTTCCATGTAAGAACATGGTTAGTACTGGGCTGCGTACCAACCTGATTTAGTTACTAATTTGGTGTGTCTTGTCTAACCCTCTTCTAAAAGTATGAAAGCGCCGCACTGCGTAACGCTTATGCTTGTGTTTGTCAATTTTATCTTGTGCGTGAGCAATGGCGTGATTGAAAATGCATGAGTGAGCTACTATGTATTTGTTGCTTTCCTTTTTTTCCCCGTCCCTAAACCCGTCTTTTTCTTCGCATAGATAGACTCTTTCGGTTCCATTTCGTTAAATGCTCTGACACGATGTTGCTTGAACTTCGGGCTGTCTATCTTAACGGCATTGTCTGCACGGCGTAAGATATGAAGATACCGCTGATTTCGAATGCTTTGCCTAGTTTTGCTGTTGGCTATAAAGATATGTGAAGTTCATTTGTTTCTATTATCTATGTGAATGTCAATAAAATTATAAAACAAAAGAGTGTTTTCGTTGTTCACGCTAGAATGCTGGAGGGAAATGGTTATGATGTAAAACTTAGATACGATATAAAAGAGCATGCAAACGTTTTTTAGTCGGCCGACAGTTTATCTGGGCACATAAATCAGTCTGAAGATGAATGTTATTACAAAGCGCATTACAAAAATCTGGTAGGTACTTAGCTGACCGACTGAAAACTTTGATTGAACCGTCGGGTCAATTGTCGGCCGACTGTTTAGTCTGCTGTGTACTCAAAGGGTAAACAAAGAAGAAAAAACAAAAGCCATACAGTCTGCGTAACACAAGATACAATACTTTGTAATAGGTGTTCAGAGGTCATGAGTCAGAGGGGTGTCCCTCCGGCGCACAATGGAAACCGCAAAAACTCGTCAACCGAAACCCGCATGGCTTCTGTGGTTTCTATCGAGCCACATACTTATGGTCTACAGTTATTCAATAGCTATATCACCCGCATTCCTTGGGTGCTACTTTTCGCCCCTGGATGAAAAGTCTTTCTCAATAAATGGACTATCTAACAATGGAAGAATTTTTCGAATCGATCGAGAAGTTTCTGAGATTAGCCCAATTAAACAAACTCTTCAGTTTTTTTTTTTTTATATAGATTGTTTTTCACACTAGGTCTTTCACGAGTACCTTGGTACATTAGATGGGTCAAACGTAGATCAAGTTCTTTTGATTACTAAAGTAGGTTGTCAATATGGCGATAAAATGTCCTCTCCAAAATTGATGGACGCAATAAAAGCCTCAGAACAATTTCTTTTTATAACTGAAAAAAAAAAACGATAGAGTTAGGGGCTTTTTTTTTTTTTTTTTAGCGACGTAAAATCATCAAATGACCCCTCCCGCTGTGGGTTAGCAGCGGTGAGGGAGTGTCAGACTCTTACTGACTAAAATCGTCGTGTTCCGTCATAGGCCTTTTATGTACCAGGGCCGCGGTATCTCTTTCGAACAACCCGCAGCCCCGGCAGGCCTTGCCCCTGCTGGCCCCGCTGCTGCTGACATCTCTTTGAGGAGCGCGTGGAACAACGCGCGCCGTCGACACGGGTCTGTCGTCTAGAAAGACAGAGGGACGATGAGCCACCCGAACTCACCGCCCACAGACCCACGCCTACGGTGGCCGGGAGTCATCTCGCGACACCCGGCGCCCATGGTGTCTACCTGGTCCAGCGCGGCGGCCGGGATGAGAGGTGCGAACTCTCTGGCGTTCCGCCTCCTTAGAGTTAGAGGCTTATGCAGACATGTCATAACCTCAGCAGTTATCGAATCCAAAATAGTAGCCAACATTTACAAAATAGGCACTAGAAAATATTTCCCATACTCACAATTACTTTATAACGGATCTTAACCAGCTACTAATACAGATGTTAGTAACATCTTTATCATTCAACAAGCACACTGCACGAACCGAGCCGAATAAATTAGAATTTAATACAAAAAGAGAAAGTTGGTTCACAATGGCTTGCCAGTAATTAGCTTAAGTTGTGCTAACTTGAATCACAGCCGCTGTTGGCTCGTCACGAGTTGTATTAGATTTTTCCTTTGGGTTGCTTGTTTCTTTGCTAAGTTTGTGTTGAGGTCTTTCATTTAGGCTATCTGGGTTCGCGTATTTACAAAGTGTACATAGCCAAAACGCATCCATAGGAAACTGCTCGCTGATATTTTGTAATGCTGTTTTTTAATTTGTGATTTCAAAGTATACACGAATTTTACGTACTGCTCGAGTATAATTCGTAGCTTAGACGTGCACATGCATCTTTCCAATTTATACACGGTCAAATTTAACTATACAAAATTAATATTAGGTAAAGCATTAAATAAAAAAGGCTTTTGAATCTGAGTTTGTTTATTAAAAATGCTAATTAAACAGGCTTCTTTTTGATACCATTATTCGCCCCCAAAATGTATGTTGCCTTCTAAATAACTAAGTCACCCACAATTAACGAGCATCTAAATAATACTATCTTAGCCACTAGTATCTTCTAAGTAAACCACTCTAAATACAACTCAGCATGATGGTTATTTTTTTGCATCTAAATTTGTAGCATGCATTCTAACAGTAAACTTCTAAAATAATATTAAATGACACCATAAAATATATATAATTAGCTTCTAATTTTTTAACTCAGTACGTTTAAAATGTAAGCAAGCTACATGCAGCAAGCATCGCTTCTGTCACGGCTCCGGTGCTGCGGGGCTCCGGCGGTCCCCTGCGAGCTTATCTTCGCAGATGGTTTTCACGCTCACCACCGCAGCGTCGGCTTGCTGGCCGGCTCAGCCGGCCAGCCTCTGCCGCGGCGGCGAGCGTTAAAACTACCTGCGGCTCAGCTCGCAGGCCGCCTCACCCCTCCGCGCCTACGCGGTTTTGAATTGCACTCTAGGGGTAGGGCAGACAAGACTACGTGGAGTCAGTTTTGCAGCGATTCGTTTTCGTCACTAACTTAAATTTTTAATACAATGTTTTTTAATTGAAGGTTATAAATGGTAATATACTAAAAAGGAGGCCGAGTTAGTAAATTAGATGACAATGTATAAATAATGTTGTAAAATTGGAAGCTTAATCATGTGTTCAATAAATAATTTTGTGGCTGCACTTATATTTCCCATAGAAAATCAGCTTAATTAAAAAATATACAAAAAAAAATTGAATTTACGAGCATTATTAATATTTAAATTAACATTAAATGCTAGGTCGTGTTTTAATCAAAATGGCAGCATGCAACTGCTCGCGAATAGATTGGAATCGTAAAGTTTTTCGCACCTATTCCAGTGTATACACGATTAGTTTGCATGCGGACTAGCACTGTATATTATGGAACAAAGCAAGTTACTTTGGCCACTACAAAATATACGCGAGTATTTGCGTACTGCTGCTGTATACATCGGAAGACTTTGTATAAAAAGTGAATTCCAATCTATTCGCGACTAGTTTCACACGCTTGCGTACTAGCCATGTATATACTGTAAATACGCATCTGGTTCTGATATTTTAGATTTATATAAAATCTTTATTAACATGATAAAAAGGAAACATATTTTGTTTGTCCTAAAGGCTCCGAAACTAATGAACAGATTTGAAAAAATATTTCACTCTTGGAAAGCTACAATTTTCCCGAGTGACATTTTAGGGGCAGTAGTTCTCACGGGACGTAGGAGTAACCGCGGGAAAACGGCTAGTACTCAATCAATAACAAAATAATATTAAATATGAGGGAGTTCCTCCCTCCTGAAATTGAACTAATCTTGGTAAAACAAAAAAGGCTACCTAAATCAACCTTCGTCTTATTGTTACCTACACATTTTTATCAAAAGCACTTTAAACCAAAACAATGTTAAAACCCTTGCTGTAAAAAGCAACATTTTCCTTCACCCACCTCTAGCGCTAATTAAAACCGACAACCTATAAAAAGCTGCAGACCCTATTTACCATATCAGGTTTATTATGAAAGGTACCATGATCATGGGTGACGGGAGACGTTGCTCTGATGCTGTTGCACTCCAGTGCGTGGTGTGACTGCAGATAATCGGGGTGATTTTACATTGAGCTGCAAAATAGTGTTTAAAGTATGTAAACGGACATTTTTATACCTTACTAGCTTTCGCCCGCGGTTTCACCCGCGTCCCGTAGCCGCATGGTGACAAGAACTAAAACCTTCTCCCGGGTCTAACTTACCTCCCCTCTTATTTTCAGCCAAATCGGTCAAGCCGTTTTCATGTTTTTTTTTTAATTTATTTATTTAATTCGCGGTTTATATCCACATGGAGTTTTCATGTTATGTCGTGACAACGGAAAGCGGGTTTCATTTTTATAAATATAGATAGTATATATAGACAACTAAAACTTCGAAAAAAAGCCTGGCATAAAAAAGCAATATTCTCCTTTACCTCTTGAGCTAATTAAAACTAAACAGCCAGTCTCTATTTATCATATCAGGTTTATTATGAAAGGTACTCCTAACAGAGTAGACGGTGATCATAGGTGACGGGAGGCGTTGCTCTGATACTGTTGCACTCCACTGCGTTGTGTGACTGCAGATAATCGGGGTGATTTTACATTGAGCTGCGAAATTAACGTGGTTGTAACGTAAAAAGGGATGTTGATAAAAAATATTGATAGTGTGCTAAAGATGGCGGTGGAAGACCCGAAACCGATGAAAAGAATATTGCTACAATTAGTTTAAATGTTAATTTTAAAAGTTGAAAATATTCGCATCGCTTTCATGAGGGCACAAAATAACAAGTTATCAATTAATTTCTTGTCCAGTTTTATGTTCTGCAATATAAACATTATTTGCGATATACAGATACTTCTCACATTGAAGGATGGATTTATAAAACTATGTTGAATCAGTCGCATTAGAAAACAAAATGTATCACCGTTTATGTCACTTTTCACGTAGAATGTTTCTTCTAAAAGATTCAATAAATATTCTTAAGTTTAGAAGTTGTGTTTTTAAACTTTACTGTAAGATGTAATGCGTGTTGGCGTACCAGTAAACAAATAAATAAGATAGTTTAGCGTCAATTTGTAGAATTGGCATTTTACGAGTATTTCAACGACACTAAGAAAACACACCTCTTGTCCCACTAGGCTTATCTCAGCACACCTTAGCAGCACATTCCCGTTCCTCGCTAGATATGATTTAGTGCAATCTGTATCGAATCGCGCTATGAAGACTGGCAGCCGTGCGTCGGCGCACCTTGCCTGCCTATTTGTGACCTAAATATATGTTTGTACGTACAAAAGTACAGTTTCCAAGGGAAATATATAAAACTGTTATGTTAAAAATATGTACCATAGGTAAACGTGTTTAACACACACGATTATTTTGATAGGTATAATCTTTTTTAAACATAACAGTACTTTTTTAGTAACTCTTTCTCTCCTGCGTATAGGGTTATAAGAAATTGGTAGCCACTTGGTAAGCAGGAGATGATTTCGGTTCTAGAAACAGCAGTACTTCACAATACGTGCCGTATCAATGAGTAATTACCGCTGTCTTCTGAAATAAATACCCTGACTCTATCTAACGTGGGCTTAAAAGTTAATATTGTATCTCATTTTTTTTTATTTCACAACAATAATTGTATCTATTAAAATTGGTATCCTAAATAACCCGGTCGTAATACACATTTTTTTCGGATAAAATCCTGTAGAACCTTTGCACAGTCAAAACAAACTCTTCAAGATCGAAGTCGTGAAGCAATTTAGCACTTATGTAGATAAACATAAGCTCTAAATTATAGATTACATTACATAGTATTGAATTACTTTAATAGAACCGCTTCAATCATTTCGCTATGATGCTATGGATTTATGTTTCTACTTTGTTCTAGGGTTATCGAAATAACAAAATGGAGACAAAATGTCAAGTTTTACGATCCTTGTCAAACATATTTTATGAGTATTTTTATGGTTTGCATCACAATTATCTTTGAAATGTTGAACTTTAGGATTGACCTTTAGAAATTTGAAAATTAAATATACTCTATGACCAAATAGGTACCTACCGTCTTTCACTAACAGTGTTGAATAAGGGAAAGATTTAGTTTTGATCAAAATACTGTAATTATTGTCGCAATCAAATACAAGCCCTTAAGAACTAATAAAAACGAAGCTATTTCCCACATCATTTTAACGATTAACCTCCTAAGTAAATAGCAGCCATTTTGTACCAACCTTACAGCCCTAACTTCAAAATTCCATAGATTATAAAGGCGTGCGGTGTAGACAATTTCAGATATTTATTGCGTCGGTTGCTAAGACTAGATAAATGCCGGTAATCTAGCTGGTATACGGCCCGATCGTAGCTGGAATAATAGGAAGTGTGTCTATTTGTGTAGTGCAAATATCAGAAACTGATAAACTGATTTTCGTGATGCTGCGTTCGTGTTTTGAGGTCAAATGTTTCAGTGTTTTGGTCTGTATGTATTTAGATGTGTAGTGAGATGATTTATTTTATAATAACTCAGAAGTATAAAAAATACATAGTTACTGAGTAGACTTAGTTATTTTTTTAGAAACAGTTATTTACTTATATTGATTCCTACCTATTCATGAGTATGCTTTATAGAAGTGTCTATAGGTAATCTAAGGAACTTGAAGCTCATCAATAAAGCTACAAGCAATACAATATACCATAAAGCATAAAAACCTCTACTTTTTTACATACCAAAACTCATCACACCCGAAGGACGCGCGCCCAAAATGGCAAACTCGTTGAGGATAACAATTTCTTAAAAAAAAAAAACCGGCCAAGTGCGAGTCGGACTCGCGCACGAAGGGTTCCGTACCATTATTTATAAAATGAGCGAAAAAATCACGTTTGTTGTATGGGAGCCCCCCAAAATATTTATTTAATTCTAGTTTTCAGTATTTTTTGTTATAGCGGCAACAAAAATACATCATCTGTGAAAATTTCAGCTCTCTAACTATCACGGTTCATGAGATACAGCCTGGTGACAGACGGACGGACGGACGGACGGACAGAGGAGCGAAAACAATAGTTTTACCCTTTGGGTACGGAACCCTAAAAAGAATATTTGAATCTTAAATAAACAAAAGTTGACGGAGCAAATCGATGGCTTCGGGACTTGGAGGTCATTTCGAGGGTCTGCACAGCAGGAGACCAGGTATCGGACGTTCTCGAAAGACAAGAAATGTCTCGACTAGCCATGTATTCTGTTTTTCGACGGATAGTCCTTGTGTATGTAAATTTTGTGAGATATTTTTGAATACAGACATGAAAATATATTGTTTTATGAAGTGATTTTATTTATTGTGATCTTGAGCTTATAAATCTTTGGTGGGTAAATTATGCCGATTTAAGGGGCCAGAAAACATTCTTACAAGTCATAAATTTCGATGTGGTTATGTTAGATGTGTTTTTATTGTCAAACCATGGATCTCGTAATTTTAAAGTGAATAATATTTACCTGTATCGAAATTCCATGATTTATTTCTACGCATAGTACTAGTCCTCTTTAGTTGCCTCTTTATTTTTTCTTCTTTAATTTGTTTCTTAAAAAAAAAAAAAATTGCGCATCGACCACACACAGAGTAACCCGGTTTATTTGCCAAACGCGACATTATTTCTCCAAACAAAATTAAAAATAAGGTTAACTTTGTTCATTCATTACTTAAAAACAAGCCACTTTGTTTCACAAACGTATCTGATAGAAACAATTAACGAGATAACATCGGTATTTGAGGCAGACAGAAGTCATAACGAATCGAGATTAAAATCTTGATAATTTCGGCAGCTAATGAGACTCACGAAGGAATTTTATGATTTTTGTTTCATACATAAGTACAGACAGATCGATCTACCCGAATCTGTCAAATTTTACCAATCGAATATTAACCTTCCACTTTTGTGATAAGGTTGAAAATCTATTGAAGACATTTGACAGATTGATTTGCTGTCCTCTGTAAGTACTGTGTATTTTACTGGTGGACTAAAAGGACGTAAGTACACTTTCTTCATGTAGATACGCGCTTTTTATAAATGTGTTCATATTAAAAAAAATATTTTTTATTTTATAATATTTTTTGTTTTATCAATATGTTGTGATCGTTAATGTGTTCCGATATTTATCAAAGATTTTATTCTTTGTTCGTTTATTTACATTTGTTTTTATTTTTTTGCAAACGTTTCCCTTTTATTAATACGGTGTACGTGACCATGGTTTAAATAGCTTTGTTGTAAAAGTAAATTCCTTGTACCTGCATTATTGTGTCTTCATTGCTTTTTTTTTTAAATTGAAATGCTTGCAGTATTAATTGTTAATTATAATTTTGTCTTCCAAAACTATGTCGCCCAAAACCCGTGTGCTCACAAATATGTTTAAATTTTATTTGTGTTATTTTCCTCAGAAGACTATTAAAAACTACTTTACAAGCTTCTCAATTGATTAATCCCAGAAAAAACATATCAATCATAACCAAAACAAAATTCAACTGTTCCTAATTTCCCCATATCACCTTCCTCAAAAAATAACGTGACCCCTTTTAAACAAACATAAGTAAAAGCAGTACAAGACAAAGAACACGATTCTTGTTTAAGTTAAGTTTAAGCCCAACAAACGCGACACGATCAAAATTGTAATCAATTCAGTTTATCACTGTATGATAATGCATGCAGTGGAGTGCATGACATACGGTTATCGGGTGACGACCTGAGCAGGGACGGATTTTGTCGATTGAATGTTGGTATTTTGAGTTCGTTGAAATGTGTGATGTGCTTGAGTTGCGATTAAGTCGTAGTTAAAGTGGTATGTTGTTGACTTAGATTTTGCGCAAATTATGGAGTCGTTACTTAAACGTGTGATTATATCACTCATGAAAATGGAGCAAAGATACTCATCATCCTCCGAGCCTTTTCCCAATTATTTTGGGGTCGGCTTCCAGTCTAACCGGATTCAGCTGAGTACCAGTGCTTTACAAGAAGCGACTGCCTATCTGACCTCCTCAACCCAGTTACCCGGGCAACCCGATACCCCTTGGTTAGACTGGTGTCAAACTTACTGGCTTCTGACTACCCGTAACGACTGCCAAGGATGTTCAATGAAAGCCGGGACCTACAGTTTAACGTGCCATCCGAAACACAGTCAATGGTGTCTAAGATATACTTAGAAAGTACATACAAACTTATAAAAGTTGCATTGGTACTTGCCTGACCTGGGATCGAACCCGCGCCCTCATACTTGAGAGGTTGGTCCTTTACCCACTAGGCCACCACGACTTAGGAGCAAAGATACTATAAACATAAAAATCAGAAACTTCTCCGAAATTGATATTTTAGCCAAATTAGTAACGAAATATTGGAATAATGAGGATTAGGTACGAATTCAGAGAGCAAATGAATATTATAAAAAAATATACACAGATTTAACTTCATCAAACCTCTACAAAATCACCAACTCCCATATTACCACCGCCATATCAGATAGTCTCGCACGCATACACCACGGAGGTCGCATGCACCATGCTATATGCACCACGGAGGTCGCATGCACCATGCATCGCAGCACGCGTGCGACCTCGTCCGTGCCCGCAGCACGAATGATTTAATACCGGTCATTCAGCCATGTTGAAGAACAAAAGGCTTTTGAAAAAAGAATTCTGTGTTGCGTGTGTTCCGAAGTTCCGAACAATATGATTTCACGTTGACGTTGAATCGGGAATTTTATTTTCGTTATGCAAGTATGTCGCTGTATATATGTATCTGTTTGGGAATATTGGGACCTGTTTGCGGTACTACTTCGTACATCCGGATAAAAGTAGCCTGAGCTCTCTTTGAGAAATGTGCTATCTTAGGCTGGCTATCCACCGGAGCGAAGCTGGGCTGCGGAGTGGAGAAACTGAGAAATATTAACCAATAGGATTGCACAAAATCTCCGCTCCTCAATCCTATTGGTTCACAGTTTCTCCACTCCACAGCCCAGCTCCGCTCCGGTGGACAGGCAGCCTTACACTGAAAGATTTCCTGAACAATAGACTTTATAATATTAGCATAAAGGTTGATAGGTAGGTACATAAGCGTACATTTGAAATGTCTCCAATTCAAAAGTTATTTGTTGATAAACACATAAACAGAATATCGTCGTAATAAAACTATGTAAGACACAAATTATTACGTCCAATCGATTTATACTAATATAGACCAACCGTTTACTTAAGCTATTCTAAGCATACGTGTAGCTAATAACCCACTTAACAAACAGTAAATTTTTAACTCAATCATTTGAATCTATTCTAGGAAGGTTGTTTCTACCAAATATTAATGTATTCATTCCTTTGTTTCAGGTACATGTGACTTCTAAGTAAAACTGATAGCCGATCGATGTCCAAGTTAGTGGATAGGTGGACAAGTAAGATACTGTAGCTATAAGTATCCAGGCAATCTACAGGACTGGTGCTGGAACAAATGATATTTTTTACAAAAATATCTTATAAGTATAATTTTTACAAAAAATATAATTTGTTATCAAGAAATTGGTTTTAAAGCACTTTGCGTTCAAGTTTCGCAATAACCTTTTTGCAACGTTTTAAGGCGCTATTTGATGTTAAATACATTAAACATTACGTATGTAGAGGTGTATTGAAGTATATATTTATTTATTAAACCACCTTAAAACTATCATCACAGGACTTATCCTAATACGATAGCTAAGAACTTACTTAGCTATTTTAAAAACTACGTTATTTACAACTATTGTATTATACATTATTCTGCTTGGTAACATAATACAGCTACACCAGTGAGACATTTTCATCCAATTTTTTAAACAAACGATAAGTATTTTTTATATAATTCAAGCAATAACTACAATAGTAATCTCATCATGGCCACCACTTACATTATATTCAGTGTTTATATAATATCAATGCGGTATAATAATGTAGTTTTAACGACACATCTAAACAAAAGATGCACAGGAAACGTATCATGGAGTCATAAAGTGCGTTGCTAAACGAACCTTGAAGTTTGATTCAGAAATTATATTATTGTCATCCGCTCTCTCTGTGGAGCAAGGTTTAAACCATGAAGTATTTTATTGGCCATCCAATCCAAATAAATTATCTGCTAAGCCTTTTGTCAACTATGTTGAGGTCATCTTCCAGTTTTATCGGATACAGCCAAAGAAGCAGTGGTTAACATGCAGTGTCTGCCTGTCTGACAACCTCAAGCCGTTTATCTCTTAGTAAGACTTTTTGTTAGAGTTTCTGCTTCTGATTACTCGTAACGATTGCCAAAGATGTTCAAGTGACAATAAAAAACACATGGCTATAAAACCCAATTTTTATTGGACAAGGTTACACAATTGAAGCACAGCAATAATATACTTTTAGCAATCAGAAGCGGATTTAATAAAAAAAAAGTACAACTTTATAACCTAAAAACTAACATTACAATTTCTTAAATCAATTGTTAAAATAAATCACAATTTACAACAATAAATATGAATCACGCACTAACTCTTAACAAAATAACAATCCTTCTATAGGTAAATAACCTCAAAATACGTCTTACACGCACGGCGGACGATGAACGAATGGGCGAGGCACCGGTACTCGGCTGCTTATATAGCAACTTATCGTCCTACCCTCCTCCTAACTTATCAAATATCTAATACGGCCTCTCCTGACATCCTGACGTCCTCGGCAGGTAATGTGGCTTCAATTTAGGTCGGGCGTGTGAAGTCCTCGGGGAGATTCTAGCTCCGGATGGTCGGGTCTTGACGAGGGCCGGTACTGGTTCTGATGCAGGCACCGGCCGTGGCTGGGCTGGCTGGTCTTCAATCGAAATATCTTCATCATCACCGTCATTATCTGCGGGTGACAAATATGTGCACCAACACATGCCATCCTCATGCAGATCAATGTTAAAGTAACAAATAAATTATAAGGAACTTCAAAGTTTAGTAACTTAGTCAATTTTCAATATACAGCTCCAGTCAACATAAACAAAGACGTTCAAACAATTTAATTACTAAAGTAACTGACTACCATGCTTAACAAAGAACACTATGAGCGCACGTCCCATAGCGACTGGTCAGTTTGCAAAGCCGACCAGCTTCCAGAGGCCGTGGGTGCACCAACTAGGTACACCACACCGACAAGAGGACCCACAAGGTCAAGAGGCCGTGGGTGACCCAAATAGGTACACCACACCGACAAAAGGCCCAAAAGGCAACATTGCCCCAGAGCAACAATTCTTCGAGGAGAGCACCGGCTCAGCAGAGCTCGTGCCGCAACCAGCAGCACCGGCTCAGCAGCGCTAGTGCCGCAACCAGCAGCACCGGCTCAGCAGCGCTCGTGCCGCGACCAGCAGCACCGGCTCAGCAGCGCTCGTGCCGCGACCAGCAGCACCGGCTCAGCAGCGCTCGTGCCGCGACCAGCAGCACCGGCTCAGCAGCGCTCGTGCCGCGACCAGCAACACCGGCTCAGCAGCGCTTGTGCCGCGACCAGCAGCACCGGCTCAGCAGCGCTCGTGCCGCGACCAGCAGCACCGGCTCAGCAGCGCTCGTGCCGCGACCAGCAGCACCGGCTCAGCAGCGCTCGTGCCGCGACCAGCAGCACCGGCTCAGCAGCGCTCGTGCCGCGACCAGCAGCACCGGCTCAGCAGCGCTCGTGCCGCGACCAGCAGCACCGGCTCAGCAGCGCTCGTGCCGCGACCAGCAGCACCGGCTCAGCAGCGCTCGTGCCGCGACCAGCCGCCTTGCCGTAACATATTCTCGTGTACAACTCTGCGAACAATTCTCACAGCATAAATTAAGCTCGGCCACTTCTGACCATCAAAATCTGAAAAGTTTTTCGCTTTCAAAGAAATACATTCGAGGCATAGCTTTGACAAACAAACTCAACTTTACAACTATGTCTCAAAGAAATCATCATTACTAATCACGTGGTAGCAACACTTAAAACACAACTACCATTACATTTTGATAGCTTACGTGTAGTTAACTTCACTTCAGCTTTTGCCACACAGAGTACTCATAAGTGGCAATACCAATGGTTGGTACATTATTACACATTTTTCCACTTAATACTGCTAAGAGCATAATTGCTTCCGATGTGTACCAATCATAAAAAAAACAGATCACCTGACCTCAATGCTTGTTATGCCAGGTATCCACTGGCTTTCATTTCCGGAGCTCATTTTGTATAACACCTTGTTCAAGCTTTTCAACATTTATCTAACATTTTGTATTAAAAAAACGACCTGTTGGTCATTATCAATGGCACCTGAGAATCTAACTCAAGTTCTCATACACTTTCAGTATGTTTTTAATCAATGAACCACCAAGACGGATAACAAACCGGATTGATCTTACCATTTACGTAGAGATAAGTACGTTACAGGATACTTCCCGTAACATCTTGAGCATTGTAGGAGCGAGGCATGTTGTTCGCGGACACCCCAGCAAAGAAACTCATTCCACCCGAAGCACGTGAGAGTCCCAACAGCATCAGCATACTAAGCTCAAGCACATGATAACCAAAAACAAATACAAAATTAAAATAAATTCGTTACGCAATCCATTACAAAATTAAAATAGAACAGTAAAACTTCAGTTGGTGTCGTACTTAAGAAAACGCCAATGAATCTAAACTGAAATAAAAAAAAAAACTTTATAGTGGGAGTGAGACTATCCCACTTCTGATTTTAGCAATCAGAAGCGGATTTAATAAAAAAAAAGTACAACTTTATAACCTAAAAACTAACATTACAATTTCTTAAATCAATTGTTAAAATAAATCACAATTTACAACAATAAATATGAATCACGCACTAACTCTTAACAAAATAACAATCTTTCTATAGGTAAATAACCTCAAAATACGTCTTACACGCACGGCGGACGATGAACGAATGGGCGAGGCACCGGTACTCGGCTGCTTATATAGCAACTTATCGTCCTACCCTCCTCCTAACTTATCAAATATCTAATAATACTTATTCAAACTGTGATTGAAGGTTGTTTTATTAAAATATATCGAATCACAGTATCGCATATGTATGTATGCAATAAGCAATTCCTGAGTACCTAAATAAGAATGAAATAATATCAGTTTCAAATAAATAAGAATACAAATTCCATATCATATTTGTACAAACCAAAATTCAATTCTTAAGACCAATACTTAATTTCTGCCAACCACAAATAAAAATAAAAGTCTCAAATCACAAGAACAAAATACAACCATGTACCGTAAACCAAGTAAACACAAACAAAACACCGTTAAGTTTAAGTTAAGTTACCGGTACAAACACATAGAAAGGTAACTTAGCACTTGCAAGCGAATCGCGCCCTTTGTCACAAGGTATATGGTGAATACTTAATTAGTATTATGATGGTTCCCATGACTTGGGCTTTAGTGTAAGTTGTAGTTGACAGCGGGAAAAGGGGGAATTTATTTACATCTATTGAAAACCAAAAATTAAAAATTATGCGCAGGAGAGCTTGTAGACACTTTTGAGTATGTATAGAAGTTGATTATAAGCCTAACTACTAGCACAGATTAATATTTTATTTAATGTTATATCTACTCTATCAACATTTTACATACTAATTTTACAATGCTGAAGAGTTCATTCGTTTGAATCTCAAGAGTAACTGGACTGATTTGTAAATTTCTTTCCGTGTTAGACAGTCCATTCATAATTGAGGAAGGGTACTTTTAATTCGTGTAGCTATATCGGTATTAATTGTATTTTTCATTGTTTTATTACCACAAATACAATCACACGTTAATAAACACGGAACCGTATGAATAGTTAGAAAATGTCAACGTTTATATTAATGAGTTAATTAAAGTTAAGTGGGTTTTCGTGTTGAAGTTTCAAGGGACTCGTGTGTATGTCACGATTATTTCCTTATTAAGAAGCGTTTTCAATAATTGTGTTATAATGTGTTTGTTAATGTTTGTTTTTATCGAGGAATGAAATAAAGAAGTCATGCTTTACCAATAGGATAGGAATCTGACAGGACAGGTGCAGTACACCTGTCAATTAATTAAATTTCTAGGTATTATGTTTTCACTTCTGCGATGCATGAGACGAACAGTAGATAGACAGGGTCTCTTGTTACGAATACAGGTAATATTACCATATGATGAGCCCAAATCTAGACCTCAAATAATAATAAAATTGGCAGAAAAGCATAAAAAAAGAAAGAAGGGAAAATCATTATTTTTTTTACAGCGCATATTAGAAAAAAAACGGAAGAGAAAAATATAATAGAAAACGAAATTGTATTTTGTCGAACTCTGACAATCAAATTAGGACGTTAGCTTGAAACGACTTTCTAACAAAACTTTGTGGGATAAATTAAAAATCTCAAAAAAATTGACATTACCAAGTCTGAGATTAAAAAATTCGTGCACCGGTCGAAAAATTAAAATAAAAAAACATAATATCGAATGCAACTTAAAAATCGTAATGCAGTCTCATTGAATCGAACTAACAGTACGCGACGTTGATCGATGGGGATATTTTTTTGAACGGTGCGCGTGAGTGGCTTCTAATATGCGAATCAGGGTCGGTACTGCATAATAGCCTAATTACTGCCTCTTTAGTGATTTTCAATGTGTCATTATGGTTTTTATCATTATGTCATTTAAAAGAAGAGAATATTTGAGTTATGTTTTGATCATTTGTTTTGATATCATAGCGGGTAAAGAAAGAGGCTAATTTATTTGACTTTTGGTTTGCTATTGAAGAAACTCGCGATAGATACATAGATACCAGACATTTGTGGTGATATTACGAAATAAATATACAGATGTTTGACACAAGGGTTTAAGGAAAATTTCGTGTATTTTTGATATTTCTCGGATATCTTTGGATTTGTATTTTTCGGATATTTTTGTAAAATCACCGTTGTATTCCTAAAGGAGCTCGCATTGACCATCACCGTATTTTTGGGATTTTTTCAAGCGAGTTAGTTAAAACGAGTTATCCAGTCGATGGTAGTGATGTACTAGTATTACCTTCCTTCCTTTATTTCGTGCTTTATATTCAAACAAATCTGTATAAAACAAGACGTTTACACTTTCCGTTTGATATTTGTAAACAACTTTGATGTTGTAAGCGATGAGTGATCGTTCAAGATCACTAGTGCATTGATTGTTTGTTAAACATAGTGTTTGATGTCAAAACAATAGTTACGTGTTTTTTGTGTATCTATAGGTATAACGTTGTGTAGTCTGTTGTAAGCAGCTGATTTAGGATGCAAAAAGGTGCGTATATAATTTGTATCTGCGTGCAAAAAATGTGAAAACTGTTCTTACAGGTGTTTTTGAATGTCTGAAACGGCTAGCTTGATTAATACTCCCGATTTTGTCATGAAGTGCTGGTTAGAAGACTAGTCCGGATTTGTCTACATGGTTGATTAGATAGCTACCGATGGCAAGAAAAAGACAATAATCTAAACTAATGATTTTATATATTTTTCCGAAATTCCGAAACTACCGAACCGTTTTGTAAAGCTACACTATCCCCATGTGACATGACATATTTAATCCGCACGGAAAGACATTCGCGGTTCACCAGTTTAATTAAAAACAATTGACGATTTCGTCACTAAATTCGCGTTCGAACAAAAACTGTTCGTGAATTGAGCAAGCCGGTGCCAGGAAATGCATTCAAGCAAAAAATATAGGCAGGAAGCGAAGTACAGGTGCGTCGCGTCTGTCTGTCTGTTCGACCGAAACTCGACACGGGGATACTCACAACAGACATTCTTGGGAAACAGCTCTTCTTATAGGGCTGTTGGTCAATAATGGTCATTTCGAATATACGATTAAGTTCTTTATGTATTTAGTACTGATATATCTTTGTCTTTATAATCAATGAAACCTAGATTTTCGGCTTCCGGTACCCCATCGAAAAGCAAGCTTATATTGTTTAATTACATAATAAAATAGCCCGTTTTGCTGTAAAAACGTCTGAGGCGATATTATTTTGAAGTACAGTTGGAATACCAGCCACCATCTAAACCGCTTCTAAATCGGTTCATCCGTGTAAGAGCTAAGAAACATATCGGTCAAACTTACAGCACCCCTCTTCTTGCGTCCGCGTTTAAAAACATAACACCTATTCGTTATTTTATACTGTTTACTACGAGACAACTAAACAAGTTCATATCTATCTCCATTGTTTACGCAGCCTTCGTCAGCTTCAGCATTGCATGAGCCTCCAATTGAATCTACCAAGGCCTTTAAAATAACTTCGTAATCCGATCTTGGATAGCCTTCAACCAGCTGATACCGACTCACTTAAAACTCCATCATATTTTTATCTTGATCAAGATAATCAGGGACCATCTGCTCAATTTAAGGGCTTCCTAAATTCCTCCGAACAAAATATGTGTCTATTATATAGCCCTGCAATGTGGTATCTACTTTTGGGAGGTTTGGATTGATTGCCAGGATTTTTCAAAAGCATTATATACTTCCATTTAACAGCAGTATCCAATCCACAGAATTTACGTTAAAACAATGATATCATACTTAACTTCTTTATGTATAAACCTATTTATTACTTTATCAATCCATACCAGTAGCTGGTTTCGAAACAGCAGTCGTGCTTAAGATGCGGGCCCAACCGGTGTTCCGCCTCGACAATTTTCTTTGGATACAACCAGCTATCTATCCATTGCTAAATAAAGTACTTGTCTAACTTACGCCACTACCTGATCACAATCATATAATAACCCTCAATTACGTACTTTATCGTTCAAAATCACGATTTTACGATATAATTGGCCATTATCCCTCACGGTAGCCCTGCACGGTACAAGTTTGGCGACATTGCGCGAGAGCATAAATCTCGCGCACCGGCCTGCGATTGTTCTCACATAATCGTCGCATGATAAATTATAGTTTTTCAGTGGATCGATTCAATGAACTTAAACGGGAAGTGCTCGGTTTTTGTTTTAGTACGTAATAAATTGATTGTATCGGTACGAGGACGTTTTGTTCACCGTTATACGTAATTCATTATGACTTAACTTGAGGTTTTTTGTGTGCAACGGTACTTTTATGGTAAGCTTATTAATTTATATGAATGATTAACATGTTCTTCGTTTTTATTGAAGGATAATTATTCAGAAAATAAATTAGCCTTTTGAATTTCCTAAAATTTTCTAAATGAAAATTCGTTATCACAAACCGTTTCGCAAAACACATAATCTCTTACGTTTAACAGTTAAACATTTCCAAGTTACAAAGTTGACGTCGTTTCAAATGTAAAAGCTGCTCATTATTGACTTCGAAATTATAGCTTCGCATTGAGAATTAAAGAAACGACTTATTCAAACAATGCAGCAGGTGTGAGACACGTCCGTTGTCGACAATAATTACAGTTCGACTGAATGCCGAGCGGCTGATGTTCGATTCATTTTGAATATGGAACAAAAAGCCGACCAATCGGCAAGCTGGCGTTCGGCTCGTGCGCGTCGTAAGGAGTTTTTTTTGAAACGTTCCTATTTTGATATTGTGTTTCGAACCTTTTTTGTAGTTTGAGTTAAGTATGCTGTACTTTTTACGGTTGTTTGCAGTTGCTCCTGTCAGTTGATTGATTTTCACGACAGGTGCGTAGCGGAACAACATTTTAATTGTTACGAGGTCCGTAAGTACCTAATGGCTAGGGGTAGATTTCTGTTGTCGATTAGAGTATGCGATAATTTGATAGAATTTAAAAGGGGACCCTTTATATTTTTTTCTTATTAAAATGTAACTTAAAAGTGCCTTTTAGAAATGCCTTTAAAGTTTTTATTGCGTTTGGTCAAAGACGGTTACCTGCTCATATAATAAGTTATTTTAGTAAAAAGATCTGTGTATCATGATCCTGTACTCGGTACGTTATACCTATTTATTTTCACACGACCACACAAGTATCTTTGTAGGTGTCACAACTTGTAGACAACAGTTGGTCAAACATTTGAACTAGTTCAAAAATGTGGGGAGAAGCCTTACAAATATTTGATCCAACGTGGGAACTGGCAACCGCAGTTTAGGGAGCTGCGTTTCTTTGGTGTAGGTATTTCAACATACTTGCTTGTATTATTGAAATTTTAATTAATAAATATATTCAGTAGGTATATCCTGGACAGACGACCTTATACAGGTCGCCGGAAGACGCTAGATGCAGGTCGCCTCCAACAGGTATCTGTGGAGATCTAAGCGGGAGGCCTATGTTCAGCAGTGGACGTCCTATGGCTGAGATGATGATGATGATATGCTTAGCAACTTAATTACTAATTACAATAACTCACAACAAAAAAATCTAGAAAAGACTTGAAAAACGAGGATATGCTCATCCTTCGTCCAGAGTCATATTTTTAGTTTAAATGACCATTTAACATGCACTACACTTAAAAGTATCCAGGATGTCACCTGTCTGATAATATAATATAATTTTCCTCCTACAAATACCACAGTTTACTCCTACATTACAGTTTGAGATAACAACGTAATAACATTTCCCGGAACTGTTAAATGAGAACATTATCAATACCTGTTGAGTGGTTCTCGAGATTAGCAGACACATGCGTGCTGGATATTTGGTAGCGTTGGATTTAGTTTGGCGGGGCGCCACTTTATCGCTCTTTTTAGTACTATGCTAGCTACTATGTAGCTTTACTTACCATATCTTCCATAACTTAATGGACCTAAATAATGTAAAATATGCCATGCAATTAAATTGTTAGCAACGTGCTCTGGCTTGCCTTGCATTATAAGCTATGAAACGGTATCCATCAAGATGCATTGTTTATGGTGACTTTGGGGGTATACACACAACATTTTGCACATTTGACATTTGGTACATGTTAACAAAATTCATGGAGATAGCAAAATACAGTATGATTTTTATCGCCACCAAGTCAATGGTATGATAGATATACTTTCTTTATCTATCTTGCTTTTAGAGTTTTTCTTCGCCGAATTTTTAACATTTTAAACGGTCACAGATATTGTGTCCATTCTAAATTAAACACTACTAATACCCGTATAACTTACAAATCCTGTCGCCCCACGACCAAACGCAATAACAATAATTTACTCTCCTGCTTCTAATACTAAATGTATGCTATTAAGTGCATTACAGAATTCTCCATTATTTCTCAGTAAATGCTGTTATCTTAAGGACATAAATCATATTGTTTCGTAAGTAAATTACCATGTTTGTTATGTAAATTTGGCGACAAGGATAAGCTATGGGGTTTCGTTATTTTGTAATGGTATGGCGTTTAAGATTGAATGTGAAGCTTATCTTTTTGGAATTGTAAGTTGTTGTTGTTTCCCACGGATTTGTCTACGTTGTAATACTAAGTAATTCCTTTAGTATAGTTATCGGCACGAATCTTGAGCTCTGACCTTCACCTGCGCAGAAGTAATTTATTGGGTCCCTTTTGTGGTATGAAATGAGGCGCGGGGGCGGGCTAAAGCGGTGATTGGCCCGCAGTGCATCGCGTCATAGCCGTCACTCGGGATTGGTTCTTGGCTAATAAATCACTTCTGCGCAGATGTACGTCACAGCTCAAGATTCGTGCCGATAACTATATCCTAGTTATCCTATATTCTTCGTTAAGTATACTATAGATAGACAATAAAGTTGGTTTTACGTGGTAAAGTAAGTAAAGAGAAATACATTATGTTCGCAATTGTGTCGAGCGAATCATGAGTTACGTTTTATCTCATACACAAGAGTAGCTCGTGGGAACTACTCTGCACTTCTGTACAAAAAGTAAGCTTTAGTCTTCTTCGATAAATATTCTACTTTTTAAATCGCTGCAGTAGTTCCCGAGACTAGCGCATTAAAAAAACTGTTCATCTTTGAAATATTAGAATATACTTTTATGTGCTTGAAGTTATTCCCAAAACACGCGAGTGACTTCAGCAAATGAATTATCCAGTAGTATAAAATCCATTGCGTTTTCTTTCCTTAACTCACAAACGGTATTTGATCATAAGTTATGTCAGTTTACATATGTACGAGTACATATTTCTGACAACAATAGAACAAGGAGGTAGTTACACGGAATGTTGCTAGATGTGGCATGTTACGAAATGTGGTCTAACAGCTTCTGTTATTAAGCGTGGTTGTTAATTAAGTGGTTCATGATTGGCTTGTTATGTTAAGATTTTGTGCAGTAATTTACTGGCAAAATACTACACTAGCTTCTGCCAGTGGTTTCACCCGGAACCTCGACACGAACCCGGATAAAAAGTAGATTTTTTAAATTGGACTTGTAGTTCCTGAGATTAGCGCGTTCAAGCAAACAAACAAACTCTACATAACTTTGTAAAACAATATGCATTTTTAGCTTCGAATTGTTTTGAAACAGTTACTGCTCTGGAACACTAATGGCAGAGGCAGAAAAAAGTGTTAAGAAAAAAAAGGTAAAACAGTTCTCACAATCATTGATCCTCCACTCACTACCACGCAATGGGCTATTTTAAAACCATTTCAAGTTAAAAAAATATTTTTCTTAATTTATGGTAACACTAAGTGTTTTCGAACTTGCTATAGCTAAAACTAAGTTTATACATTCTACCACCATTGTTTCACTATGACGATTGCTAATGTACCAAGCCAAGAACCAATTAAAGCGGTATTACTTTTGGCAATACGCCAAAATGGTCCGCAGTTAGACTAAAAACTTTTTCTTAGCCTTGCCAAATGCATAAAACTGCCCCAAATGTCTCTTTACCTAGTCTTCTAAAAACTAAAACTAGGTAACTATATTTTAGCGAATTCCCAAAAAACAGGAAATTTTCGATTCGCTACTTTTTAGTCTTTTAATTTTTTTTATTCTTCATCTAAATTACCTAAACAATATTAAGTTGAATTTATTTATTCTATGTAAGAGACAAAAATATATATAAGTCAAAAATGTTATTTAAAGTAAGTCTATAATTTATTCGCCGATTCGATAATTATTATACTAGAGAAAATTTCCACAATAGCAACAAACCTTTTTATTGCATCTATCCTATTGTCAAGTTTTTTTTCAAGTAACAAAAACCCGGAACAAATTCCCCAGCCTCATCCAGAACTGCTAAGTTAGCGTGCATGAACGCACGCACTTGACCCTTTCTGACTTGACACTTGAGCACGTGCGGGCCTCTGCCGAGCTACAAGGAGGTATGCATCTCCATAGACTCTTGTAATTAGATGCACTATATCATGGAGGTTGGTTGAGTAATATATAAAGCTGGTTACCACGTTGGTATTGTTAGCAATTGAATAAAAAATACCTAAGTGTAATTCGTGCAGAATAAAATAAGTCTTTATTTTCTTACAGCCCTTCTCAATATCGTATAGGTAGAGGTGCATCTGATGTTTTGCTTACCAGTAACAGGAATTTGACATGTATGGGGCTAATGTGTAAAATTCTGTCACTAGTAGGCAGGATAAAGGTACATAGAATATTCGGAACGGCTATTAGAATGTAATGTACCTACTACAGATTTCTAATGTGAAATCAGGAAGACGTATCTTGTTATTATGATAATTTAAAATTATCTAATGTCTACAGTTGACATATTTATAGGTCCTACCAATTGGCAACTTCATTGGGGTCAGCTCGCGGTTTAAATAGATGCAACTGAAAATCAATAAATTACACTTACAGCAATTGCTTTCCAGAAGCCTGTAACTACCTACTTATTGTAGTGATCAATATTGCTTTCAATGTGTCTAAGCCCATGGGCCGTTTTGAATAAATCTTAAAGAGCACCTAAATTCGAGTCTCATAAAAATAGCAATACAAAAATCAAATTTATTTATTTATATCAAAACACAGCTAATATTATCTCTACAGGTACTTAGCCTAATACGACAAAATTAGTTACATTACACATACGAAACTAAACATAATATCACAAAAATAACACTACTAAAGTTTTAAATTAGGTACTACTAATAAATAATATATTTGGCTTTTGGGAACTAATTCAGCGAACAAGTAAACAAATCGACCCTACTCGCCACTGTGTTGAGCGTGCGCAAGGCTTAACGATACTTTCTTTCACAAAATACAACTCATAAGCAAAATGTTTTATGTTTTAAAATAAATACCTACACCTACTGAAAACTTAAACATTTTATACCACTCCCAAGAACACTTAAATACTTCAATATTTTATGCCATCGCCTCTGAGTTGTTATTCCAAATATTCGACATTTATTAATCGTGATTCTTTTCAGTTCGTGATTCGAAGTGAAATCGAAGCTTCATCTCACACGACTCGAATAAAACGATCGAATAAAAATATTAGTCGAGTCTAAAAGAACCCGCAAACTGCAGACTAAACCGTCGGCAAACAAATAGGCAACATTAGTAATGTCAAAGCCAAATCATTCATTTCATTTAAGCATTTGATTTGCCAGCACTTATAAACGTCAAAAGTATAACTAAGTTTGATTCTAATTGCCCATTCCAAAAGTAGCTTCCTATGGAGAAGAACGTGCAAGAAACTCCATGGTTACTCTTAAAAATAAAGCGTGGTATTTCAGTTTGTATGTATTGATACAAGCAATAATAACATGCGAAGAACAGTAGAATCGCAAAGAAAACATACATTTGCGAATAAAATGACAATTAAAATGCTACATGGTATTCACACTTACAAATCAGTGTATATGTATTTTGACACAAATTTACAGACAAACAATCAAATGTGCGTACTACCATTCATCTTCATACCGATTTATGAGCTCAAACAATCGGCCGACTAAAAGTTTGCAGTGTGTGGGTAAGCTAAATGTCGAGACATAATCAAGAGATGATATCGCGAATTTATTTGATACTCGTATTTCCTGCGGTTTTCAATGGAAATATTTTTTCTGGTTATTTATGGGATTTTTATGGTATATTTTTAGTATTTGATCGGTTTGATAGATTTCAGTGAATCGATTTATTTGTTTCCTGAAGCATTGTATCTTTATTTATGATAAAGATTCCTTAGTTTAAATAGAAAGTAAACTAAACAATTCCGGGTAAAGAACTGGTAAAACGAATAAATCAACTTATTTAAAATTATTATTTTTTTAGGACTCAACATTTTTTAACTACATTTGTGTAAAAACTTTAATATCGTAATCAATGTCTATATTTTTAAACTTAAAATATTCACCATGTTGACACACTAAAATCAATAAAGTCCTGTAATAACATAAAGTTACCAATGTGCAACTTTGTATACCACTACCGAATTTAAGTGTTACCAATAACAAAAAAAAAATCTGCAATAAACTTCATTCAACTTCTTGGAAACGGGAATCGATTGGATTTTTTATAAGAAAAAGTTTGTATTTCCTTATATTTATAATGCCTCATAATGTTGCCAGACGTAAAATAAAAATAAACATAATTTATTGGCGCTTCGGCTTGTGTAGATTTGGACAATCGATATGCAATCGTTTCAAATCTTTAACGATTTGAAAGAATCGAGAAATCGAGAGACTCAGATCTTTATCTCACTTTGAAAGTCCCTTGAACTTTATAGGGGATTAATTTTACTGTGTTCAACTAGTCATAGCATTTATAGTCTAGGAACTAATTTCTACAAAGGTCGTAACCAACCAATTACTGTACTCATCCTGATTTACAGACATAAAGACTTCGTTGTAAAACCATAAATTTTAAATTTATCATTCGTTTATAGTTCTTGTATTACAAGACGCACTCAAGAATGGCTGGTAATGTATGAATAATAAAAGTGATAATGTAGAAAAAAGCATTAAAACGCATGCGTCCGGGAGGTACCGATAACATCGGGACAGGGACATCGGCGCACGCGCAAGTGGCCGTGTAATTATGTTATTCGTGCAGACGAGGCAGTCGATTGATTTTTTTGCTGTGTAGAAAGCGGTTTGCGTGGAAAGCAATTTCTATTACGAAGAAAGAATTAATTTTCTTTAGATCGTTAATGTTAGGAATGTGTTATGTCCAGCCAGTTTGTATTGGTGAGTAATTACAGATGAATGCTTAAAATGATACTTGAAACGTGTAATGATTATATTGGCAGATGATTCTGTTATATAAACGGATTAAACTAAACTTTAAAGTAAACTTTAAAGATACTTAAAAGTATAACGCCTAATCATGTTATTATTTATTATTGAAAAATTAAATGAATAATTCAAATCTGAAAACACAATATTGCTACTATAGTTTTAAGACTCATCTTACAACCTTCAATCTTACAAGGACCTAAACAAAATAGTTGCAAAAAAATGTATTGGCAAACGTTATGCATAAAGAGTGATCGTGTTCCCATGTCGCGTCTGAAACAATTTTGTAGTAATTGAACATTTTTTCCAGTGCGTTGTCACACTGCGGGTTTATTTTGAGATATTATTCAGATATTTTTACACTGTAACTGCGTTCTTCTTGTATGACGTTTGGTGTACTTTGCAATGCGCTGACGTCTGTGGAGTGTCTTGTAATATTACAGATTATATTATGTAGTAGCTATGTTAGAAGCTTTGATTACATTATTATGTTGAGTTTGTTATGATTATTTTTTATTGTGTTGTAGTTGAGCATTGGATTTCGTTTATTTTTTGAGTACCTATCATAAGTTTTAGTAAGCTAGATGGTCTGATTTAAGAGTGGCATACATAAAATTAATACTTAGGTCTGTCTCATATATATTTTTTATCCACTAAGTATAGTTGGGATTATTCATAATAATTTCTGAGAAAGTCCTGATTGTGTTTCAACACTTTGCAATTTTTTTTAATAAAAAACTAACGAACACATTTAACTTTAAAAGCAATCTCTTACCTTTCTAAAACCCAACCATTTTTTTAACCCTTATCTCAAGTTTCTCAACCCGCAAACTAACCAGTAATTTATCTAACGTAACAAAAAAAATCACGACATCAACAAGTTAGTACACAAGATCACTTTGTTCAGCACTTAGCGTTTATCTCACAAGTGATGTGATAAATTAGACCGCGGTCTTAATGGCCCCGCTAAGGCATTCGCGGTTTTAGAGTAGACACGGAAGACTAAATAATCGACCGACAGTTGCCTAGACGATTTTTGTAGCCTGAATTGTCTCAGTGCTGACCAAAGTTCTTCCCATTTTCTCTCTCTCTTCAGGTTCTCCACACTTCTCGATCTGTCGAGTGTTCTCACCAATCAATCAAAATATTTATTTGCTAGAATATGGTACATAAGGTGCTACAGTAGAATTGTTTCAGCATATTCTGCCAGAACGTGGCGTGCAAATGTACATATTCATACATGCAATAAACAATTCATTTCATTTTCGTCACACTTTTCAGTCGGTCTGATAGAGCTAACTACCTGATCTTTGTAATGTACGTACTACCGTTAAGCTTCATACTGAGTTATGAGCCCAAACAAACTATCGGCCGACTAAAAGTTGGCAGTTTGTAGGGTTAAAATTGCGAACGCATACGACTTGTACGCATGCGAGTATCTATTGCTCTTACCATTTTATGGGCATTGTAAAATTGTCGTTTAATGACTTTTTTATATGTATCGTGGTGTAGATTATGTACTTATTTCTAGTCTAGGTACAAAGGAGACGGAATAGAACGATCTTGATACTTTAAATATTTATTTTCTATTTTCTACATTTTGATATTCTCCCTCATCATCTGCCTAGATTTTTTCTCAACTATGTTGGGGTCGGTTTCCAGTCTGACCAGGTGCAGCTTAATATCAGTATTTTACATGGAACGACTGCCTTTCTGACCTCCTCACTCAACCCACTTACCCGGACAACCGATACCCCTCGATAAGACTGACTGTTTGACTATTGCAAAAAAGTGTGAGTGGATTTGACCCACAAATAGGCAAGTAAGTTTTGAAAAAAAGTACCTAAGTATTTGAAAAAAAATTACTCAGACTCTAGTTTTAATGCTATCTTAAACCAGATAATTTGCAAGATAATACTTAATTAACGCTCATACTCGTAGCTATCTAAGCGTGTTGGGATAACTTAATCTAGAACTTAGGACTCGTTTCAGATGTAAGCAAGTATTTGCATTAATTACAACTAAGTTTATTGCAAATAGGTTTTGTTAAACTGCTCTATTTTCTCAGTTTATTTACATTTTTATAGAACAGGCTGCTTGAAGAAATCTATTTAAGATGCAGTTAGAAATGTTAGGGTTATTTTTATTCACAGATGTAAATAATTTAATTATTTAACAAATAAACTCTCAACTTATTACCTACTGACATGCTACATTCCTTTATTAAAGAAGGATACATTTTTTATCCTGATACGGGAAATAATTCCCCATGGAAGTAGAATAAACTGCGAGAAACAGCTACTCAAATATACGCGTAACATTATTACAAAAGTTCTAAAAAATAAGCATGACCAAATTCCTCCAACCTATTGCTACACTGCGTTCAAACATATTTGACCAGCTGTTGTGGTACCCAGTTACTTCATAGTGTCCCGTTACACTTCCACCATTTATTATGGGACACCATATTTTTGTTGACCACACTTTAATGACTTCTTGGGATTGTGTGCACTTTATAGTCATAGAATGACCACAATAAAAGGATTTTTTGGAAAAGGTTTAATTAGGTTAACATTCTTTGATGTTAGATAAGCGGAATTTATTTGAGGTTTGTTTGTTTTTCTATCATTTCTCAACCAAAACCACAGACGTTTAAGCCAATAAATATACCTTTTTAAGATGAACTATAGTCCAAAAAAACATTGAAAAACACACTAGCTACTTTAAACTAAAATACTTAGCCATATCTCAAAATAAACTTATTTCTGCTAATTTATTTTGCGTCTGACATATCCTTCAAAATACTTAACTACGTATACAAAAAAATATATATAAGAAACTACATAAGTTCACACCTCATAACACTTCAAACGTAACTTATGCATGTCTTCATAACCGGAGCCCCTCAGTTCGTAACTTAGCCACTTGTAAGCAAACGCCCACTTCACCATACTAACCCATTTCTTGGCGTTTACTACGCGTGGGCTAAGGTGCTGATAAGCTCACCTCGTTTTGAAATCACCATAGTTTTGCATAACTGTTGTAAAATTGGTTTAGCTTTTTCTTTGCTTTTTATATGTGTGCTTTCTTTAACCCAACTGCGGAAAAAGAGCAGTGATGATTGTGCTTTGAGACGTTTTTGTTTATATCATTCAGGTCGCAGATCTGGTGTGATTTCCAAAAACATTGAATTGTGGGTTTCTAAGGTCATGACAATATACACACACTCTTCATTAGGAACGTACGTCATAATTTGAGCGAAATACATGCTTATTTACGTCTAGTTCTTACGCCGTACCTATTCCTGAAACAAGTTCCCGTTCTTATTTCTTCTTTCTTTCTTTCTAAAATTCGTTGTGCTTACGAACGGTATCATCTTCTATAAGGCATTCATAATTTTATGAACCAGGCTTATAGCCAGTGCTGCATAAATTGCTTCAGTTTTACAAAGTGACAGTGAATTGATACTAACACGAGTTGTACCAACATAACAAAAACGATACACCAATGTCATAATAAGGACTTTCACATAAAACAAAGCAGTAAAAATAAAATATAAAGGCGCAAACGATGTCAGAAGCAAAATTACTCGATTAAAATAATTATTACGTTACACCGTTATTTTTTATGAAAGGACCACAGAGAAAGGAAACATAGCGGAGATGACATAAGGGAGGTAGGTCAGGCGCGTTCTTTTAGGTCAATTGATTTACGGTAGGTGTGATCTATTTATTATAGTTATGATTCTAATTAACTAACGAGGCGTTTGGGTTTCTTGTTAAATCAAAACCAAACTGTCTGTCAAAGATTGGTCTTGTTTCATTGGTGATTTTATTTTCCAAATACTTATAGAAGGCGCATAAGGGCGGAGCTAGTAACGTTCCTCATCTTCCGAACGCCCGTATTTTGGCGCGCGCCTTTCTTAGGAGATTTTGCGTTATGACATCTCCACTAATCATTTTGTTCTCCGTAAAAAGGAAAGACAGTTGTATGGGTATTACAGAATTATTATCGTAATATCACAACGGTGTTGGTGTTATTATTGAAAACATTAGCCTTCTTTTGGTTGTGGTTGGGTAGGGAAACCATTAACATTTCAGGATTATTTCATGTGACTGTGATTTTTAGCTTGAGTTTTGCCCTGGTCTTTCATATTCACTCGTTATCGTGATTACTTTAGACTTTAGGAAATCATTATAATGAATAAGACACACGTGTAACACATACTTATTGTTATCAAAAGTCCCGATTAATGCCATCAATAGGTACTTATCTCTTCCCATTATTAATAGAACATATTCGAAATGTGAAAGGAACTCTATTTACTCTAAGTTAGGGCATGGGTTACTTTTTATCCAGGTGCCGTAAGAAGTTCCCCCGTTAGTTACAACAGCTGGTAGGCACCTCATAATAAGTGTATTGTATCTATAGTTTCACACTTATAACTAGCAGATAAGTGTTAACTGACGGAAACAGATAGACCGGCACGTAGTTGAGACGGATGCAATTTGTAAGTTAAACTGCAAATGTGGAGTAAACATGCCTTTACATTACATTTGCGTAATTGACGCTGTTTTAGATAACAGTGTTTTGACGTTTACAATGTTTACTACCGGCTTTTCATCAATGTCATAAGAAAATCTGAATAAAATGTCTCCAGAGCTCCTCCAGAGCATAGGTAATAAATCGTTTCAGTTATTTCACAAACTAAGTTTTGTAGTAAAAATTTTCTTCTTTTAAGATATTTTTTTTTAATTTAAGATAACCTACAGACAGACATGTGTTGCTGGGGAGTTTGTTGCGCCACTTCTTCTTCCCAGCAAAAACACATGGGAACTAGGAAGTGGTGAAGCGTGGGCGTTTTGGGGGCTGTCTTTTGTAAATTTCTGACGTTCGAAAAGTGCTGTTTTGCAGCCTAATTTGAAAAAATCCATCAGCGAAAACGCAGAAAGTCTAGATTTTTACAGGATAAGAAATCCCCGAACATTATCACACTTGATTATGCACTCGTATGTTTTCACTGCATTTCCGTACTACCATGAATTAAAACAACACGCACTCACTATTACTCGTACCGTTAGTCAATCAAAGCTAACTAGAATCGTATTTATAAATGTTTCGGTGAACCCTTTGTTTAGTCATAGTCCGCAAATAATGCACAACATTGTTCTAACGTGGGCGATATAAATAACATCGCGTATCTTGTACTGTTACGGTAAATATTTTTATACATAATCTGCCTAGCCTTTTCCTAACTACCAATCTTGGGGTCAGTTAACAGTCTAATGAAATGCAGCTGAGTACCAGTGTTTTATAAGTAGCAAATGCCTATCTGCTACTACTCTTCCTTAACCAAGTCATCCGGATCCGGCCAACCCAATACCCCTTGATAAGACTGGTTGTCAGACGTTTGGCTTCTCACTACCTGTAATGACTGTCAAACGTCTGCGATCGTGAATAAATATATGTAAGTATTTGTCATTAGGTATAAACTGTTAAATTATGAAAGTCTGGTCGATCACGTTATGACGTCATACAAAACAACACCAGAATAACATAGAGATAGTAATAATTCCTTGATGATCGTGATATGTGCACGGTAACAGTTGCATAAGATTTACTTACGTTATGTATGTATGTTACGTGTGACTATTTAGATGCAGCTCAGGCATGTAAACGGGACCAATAACGTAATGTGAAACACTAAGGCCCAAATAGTTTTTTAGTCAGTTTTGTAAAACAACTGTTTACTTCATATGAATTTTCACGTTCAATTTTGAAAGTGAACAGTGTTTTGAGAAAGACGTACGTTTATGTTGTCATTGAAAATGGGCCTAAAGATGTCCACAATTTTAAAGATGTCCCAAAAAAAAAAAGTACTCTTGTCAAAATTGACACATGAGAAGTGTCATTACTGTCAGTGTCAATCAATATTTGATTTAATATGTCAATGTAAACAAAAACAATAATACGCTTGCTGTTGCTGGTTGCATTATTTTTTTAATGAAATTAATTTTTAAGGTATGCGTTCGGATCCCGCTATCCTTTGAAAAAAAGCCTTTTTCCACGGTTTTATAGCTCAGAGATAGCCACATTTTGGCCCTATCTATTTAGGTAGTCACTTTACCGTAATCAAAGCATTAATATTTTCAATGCAACCGGCACGTAATTACATCACATTTGCATTTCTTAATGATGCAATATAATTTCTTAATAACTCCATAGCTTAGTGCCAGTGTAACCGATTAGTCGATAATTTTATGTAATATTGACTTAAACAACTCGTTTTCTTATTGAAGACATAGATATCTTTAGTCATTTATTTGCTGAAGGTAATAAAATAGCGTATTAATTTGAGTGCAAGATACAAGAATTAACGCCAAAGTTATAGCTTATGGCTATATAACGGAAAAGTAAAACTTGGGGTAGACAGTACGTGGATGTGTGACCTAACTACATCTATGTTGATGATTTATGAACATTTCACATTCGATTCGTCGTTGTCACGCGAAATAGACAAGGATTTGGGACTAGTCGTCATAGTAAACATTTTTTGCCTTGCCAAGACCTACGCAATGGTACTATAATCAACACTGTTGGAAAGGGTACCAAAATGCCAGCCTGATGTGGCTCTTTCCTCAAAAGGCCATTCCAGACCGCGTACATGGTGACACTCACACATAATTATTTCATTTATAACATGTTTGGACTTTAAAAGAGACTATGACCCTTGAGTTTGTTTCGGCGTTTCTTCTCAGGGATCAGTCAGTTAGGAAATGCCGGCCTCAGCGTTCTTAAAATGACGTGTAAAAGTGATGTAATGTCCAACTTGCAAATAAACAATTTCATTTCATTTTTCAAAACGCCCATTGTCCTTTCCAATTTACTAGACCAACAAGCGCAATAAATAAACCAGTACCTGAACACCTCACAACCACAAATTTATCAGCACCATCTTACCAATCATCTGTTCACTGAAGTAAAAATAGTCGCGCTTATCACTGTACCCTACAATCAAGATCGTACCATCGTCTGTCATCTGTACCAATACGGTCTGACGCAGTCTGACGCGGTCTGACGTGTCTGCTTTATCTTTGATCGGCGAGGTGCGCGCGCGCAGCCATTTGCGGAGCTGTGAACTCTGTAGGTCAGGGTTGTCGAATGTTAATCGAATTTGTGTCGGTTTTTCTGTGTTCCGATTTTTGTACGTGTGTTAGAAATGGTGTTATTTATGGAAATTACAGGTACTTCTATTGATTTCCTGCCAATTTTTTATTTATTTACTCTGTGAACTACTTTAAAACTTGCCATGATTTCAAAGGAACTATTCTTAAGGTTTCCTTAAACAGACATCACGCACGAGATGAGACAACGAAACTTTTAGCATGCACCCTGTATCGTAATTATATAAATCAATATTAACCATCCTCTTCGCATAAAATTAATTAACCAAACATCCTTTTTGCCCTTCATCTTCCACTTAACCCCAACCTTTAATAAAACCAAAACCATCCCATTTAAAATAAAACCAAACCAAACATACTTAAATAGGTCTAATAGATACCTCTATTAAATCATACTTAAAAGTATTAATATCAATAAACCAGATACAGAATATTATCGTACTTAATAGCCGTATAAAAATACTCGACGTACACCTCAATTGCATATAAGAGCGTTGACCTGCGCACGCGCAATTAGTTCGCAGATAAGTTAAACAGAGCGCTGTTAACATCGTGTAGGCAGAAAGAAAGTTTAGACTAGTTTGTATTTCTAAGTGGTTTATTTTTAGTTGGGTTCATAAACTTACTGTACAATACAAGGTATATATTATGTTACTGTTACAGCCTTTTTATCGTTCTACTGCTGGGCACAGGCCTCCTGTCACACGGAGAAGGTTTGAGAATTAATCACCACGCTTGCTCAATGCGGGTTGGTGATTTCAGACTTTATAGTCCAGGTTTCCTCAAGATGTTTTCCTTCACCTTTTTATGAGCCATTGGTCTCTAAGATGTACTTAGAAAAATTGCATTGGTACTTGCCTAACCTGGAATCGAACCCACACCCTCATACTCGCGAGGTTGGTTCTTTACCCACTAGGCCACCACGACTACTATGTTAATCTTAGACTTATTGAAATGTATTCAGCTATTCTGTACAAAAACATGAAATTAATTGACACTTTTAAAGTATTGAAATCTAATTTTGATATAAGTGCTCAATTCTTTCTTCAAGATACGAAAAAACCTGATGAAACCACCAAGTTATTAATTAACTACATTATAACATAATTAATTATAAATTGGGCAAGCATTCAAAAGTGTTAATCACACTTTGAGATTAATTAACAGACCATTAATGCAATTGAACTTTAAAAATTAAACGGAAATTAAAATCAAGGAGAAAGTACCTTTGAAGTCAATTAATATAGTCTTTATCATAATTGGGAGAGATATCCTGAATTGTTGTTAAATAAGAGAAAGTTTTCACTGAATAATTCATCTTTCACGCCTTCATCTGATTATGGAGTCATAAATATGTTACTTGCTGATTGGATCCTGATTTGTGGCTTAAAATGAATTTTCAACTGTCTTTACAAAAGAGTACCAACTCTTTGGTACGCTTGAGTAGATACTCTTTACTATGCCTCGTACCATAGAGTAGCAAGTCTGTTTGTTCAAGTGTCAGAATTGTTAGTCAATGACATAGTTTCTCCTCCAATAGAAAAGTAAAGAATACGGAATATATATAACATGCATATTGCATATGTTTACGGCTACAGCTAGGTATGGCCTGTATTTTATCGTTGGTTATAAATATGTGTAAAAATTGGTAGTTTTTTGATAGGGCATTTGCTCTTTTAATCCTTTGCTGCTCTTACAAGTAAGTAGTCCCTAAGCAATGTTTTTATACTCAAACAGGAGTTGAAACTCTTGTTTTGCTTAACTTGCTAGAATTACCGACATATCGTGGCTTATAAAATGTAAATTAAACCTGACATAATACCTACTGCGTTGTTATCTGATTTGAAAATAAATTGCAATCCATCGTAAAGGTCAGTTGGAAACCTCTTCAAATAACATTTCTTACGCTTAATCGAATTTTGGGACACGCAACATGCAAAAACCTTTGCCAAGAATTATTGGATTTTAGATATCGTATAGCCAACATTACTAGACTATTTTTGAAAAAAAGGGCTTCGCATACTTAATTGAGCCTTAGTCAAACTGAAAAGTAACTGCTCTGTTCTCCACCCGAGTTACAGTTACAACCGTATAAAAGGTTATTCTGTGATATACTGTACATATATCATACGCTGTATTACTGCGTATTACTGAGAAGTTTCCTGGTCTTATACAAAATAACGTAGCTATACCTACATTAGAAGCTACATTTATTACTTGTATAAAACCGACCAGATGCTACATAAACCAGTTACATTTATTCCTATGTATAAAACCGATTACCGAATCACACACCCACAACTGCAAGGCGGTTCCCCACAGACAAACTAACGAAACCTAGACACATCCAGTACAATTCCAGCCCCAACAAAAGAATACTAGATTTTACACATTCAATTGTTATTTCAAAAGGTCCCAACAAAGAACTTCTACATTTTTTACATTCAATGGTTATTTTTAACAAATAACCATGATGTGGCCCAGGAAATGAATCGACCGTCATTAGCTATGCTTCATAGAGATTATTTCAGTGGTTAACCATATCCTATGCGGTTCGTTAAAATGAGTTCCGTTGTGTAATTGAAAAAAAAAACAAGCGCGATTTGGGCCCGCACATGAAGAGATCCAGATCATTAAATCTGTACAGATCTCGTCAATTAATTTTACAGATCTGGAGTTTACTGACTTCATTCTAGAAGTAATTTAGTTATCTTAAACTTGAATATATCAGTCCTATTTCGTGTTTAAAATACATTAATTGCATAGCTGCAAATCTAATTTCAGATGAAAACGATAAATTAAGTATCATCACATAGATATCGGTTTCGTACTTTGTCACCCGCGTTCCAGGGGACTGACTAGCTCCTAAATTTTCTATTGGTTAATTGAATTGGTTTTTCAACATCAGTTCAGCAGCTCACAAACTACGTACGTCTTCACAATATCAGTAAGATAAAGAACCATAGCGAATTGTTATTTGACAAGATTCTTTATAGCAATGCAATGAACATGTCGGATACACTTGATCGAATTAAATGCATGTCTTGTGTTGACAGGCGTGTTTAAATGCATTACGTATAGTATGCAGTGTATTATTGTGGATTGAAAGAAATGTTATGACTTTAATAATTATGACTAGTCTGTTCCTTTTTATCGAATAAATCTAGATTCATTCGTTTATCTAGGGAGAAGCAAAGTTTAATCTATGTGGCAAGTATCCTACGCATATCCGGCGTACCTAATCATCTGCCTAGCCTTTATACGTAGTAAGGTACGTAAGCATGCCGGTAAAATAACACAAACAAATTTTATCAGAGATATGGAATTACTGGTTAATTTGCTGGTCCACTATTTTATTTCATTAATCATGTATTAAAATTAAATTCACAATAAATTGACGTCATAAATAACTAATAGGTTCTTTTATAACTTGAAAACCTACGTCTTAATTACAAATGGAGCCGAAATAATCAAGAATTTAAATTTAAAATGCCTATTAATAAACGATTTACGACATCGATGTCAAACCATCAATCTTGGGCTTAATTGGTCTATTTTGCAGAATAAATCGATTACAATTAAGTCGTTTTGTATCGATACTGTTATAAAAAATCGAGAAAATGCTCGCAGCTACGGGCTAAACTGTCAGTCAGATTAATGGCGTGTCCATGATAATCGTTTGTTGGTATGAATAAAATAATATAGATAGGTAATTTACCTACTTGTAATATATGAATATTTAGATATTTTCGTCTATATATAGAATACTAACCGTTTTCCCACGGTTTCACCCGCGTCCCGTAAGAACTACTACCCGTAACATGATAAAATATAGCCTATGTTGCTCCGGAAGAGAGTAGATTTCGAACAGAGAAATATTTTTTCAAATTCAGTTCAGTAGCTTCAGAGTCTTTAGGATGCAAACAAACACAAAAAACCTATCTTTTATATTATAGTACTTATAGAAGTATGTATTCAAAGAAAGGTATAAGATAAAAGGTTAAAAATGTAACATTCAAACGCTCTTGGCATTACAGGACAGTAGTTCAATGTAAAACATGATCAAATCGACTGAAAGCGATGCCAATTTTAAAAGGCCAATCAGATAATGCTTCTAAGGTCGTTTATAGGCCTTTAGCTACTCGTGTAATAGTTTTTTTAATAAAAATGACTTGTCTCATTCTGGATAAAGTGAGACGCAATGGCCTTATGGACTTAAACCTTTTCCTCGACCTTAATGTTCATAGGTAACTACTTCCAAAAATCCCTCACGCTAGATAGCTATAGTCAGTCTAAACTAAAACTTAAGTCTAAAGGATAGTTTGGGCCCTTTAGAACTATGTAGGTATGTAAATAAACTTCAACACACTTATTAAAACAACGCGAAATATATTCAAATGTTAGCACAAGTAACTTCAGCGGCAATCAATCGCTCGAGGCTGTTAGTACTTTAAATAGAATAACCTAGATCTTATGAATCACGGGTTCCTGACTTAAAATAAGACAGCGGGGAATTCTAATGTGTTTTGTTTGAACACACATTCACAACTTACGTTAGTTTGAATTTAGAATTCGCATATCTTTTTTGAAATAGGCGAAGTATTCAATTGGATAAAACTTACTTGCTTCATTGCTGAAATATTTGTTTGAAATCAAATAATATTTTTAGTAAAAGGAAAAACAAAAATAAATATTTAAACTGTTTTTTTTTTACAATATTAATATACTAGCCGTGTTACTGCGGTTTCACTAGCGACCTATGGGAACTACTGTTCGTACCGGGATAAAATAACCTGTTGCTGGGGAAGACTAACTTTCCAACACTGAAAGATTTTTTTATTATTATATGTAAATTAGTAGGTATAGAAGTAAAGATTATATGGACTTCATAAATTAAACCCAACTATAGGTATATACAATCCTGCATACGAATAACAGTAGACCCATTGCGTGTTTTCAAATGAATTTATAGCAACACTAGTTGAAGCCCGCGGCGTCGTTCATGTATGCCGATGATTAGTACAACGCCAGCTCTAAGGGTGCGTCTACATGTTGGTGGTTTCCCAACTATGTTGGGGTTGGCTTCCAGTCTAACCGGATGTAACTGAGTACCAGTGCTTTACAAGGAGCGACTGCCTATCTGATCTCCTCAACCCAGTTACCCGGGCAACCCAATACCTCTTTGTTAGACTGGTGTCAGACTTACTGGTTTCTAACTACCCGTAGTGACTGCCAAGGATGTTCAATGACATGCGCAAGTAATATGCATTTTAAAAACGTGCGGATCTAGCCACTCGAGCATATACCAAAGCAAAATACCCACCCGCGTGCTCTGTTGGGTGCGCGCGTCACTTGCGCATGTTTACTTGCTCCAGCTACATGCATCGTGTAGACGCACCCTAAGATACATAATACTAACCCAGGATTCCATGAGATAAAGACAGAGCTATACAGGTTGTATAGCGCCATTTCTCTCTAACAATCAATTTTGAAAACGTAGTTCTAGGTACCTGTAAGTACTACAGGAAATACCTCGGCGGTTCAGCAATTAAAGCGGTTTAAGTTATTTATTCCAATGATTTGTTTTATGGGTATTGTTGTTAATTTACTGTGGTGTTTTTGATTGGGATTAGATTTGTTTATAGTTATTGTGTATCTTCTATTCTATAGCTTATACATAGTTTTAGTAGAGGAATTAATGATTGTTGTCAGTAGCTAAGTCTACATGTTACTTATTTTAAAACCATGTTTTTCGATTAGATTGTTTATTCCATTTACACACTTTTCTCTCATTTATTTTTTATTCAACATAATGCTTATTACATTTTTTATTAAAACTTCTAGACTAAAGTTTTCTCAATGACAGAAACCCACATAATAATTAATTATGCGACCACAAGAAACGATTTGTGGTCATTTCTGTAAAATAAACATACGCAGAGAATACGTACCTACCTAACTAATTTCATGTTAGTTTTCGTAAAAAAAGCTGCAATAACTTTGTGGTTAGAAGTGACAAATGAGATGTTGTGGGTTCTAAGACAGATGAAGTTGATTTATTTAATTTCTACTGGTATATGTACTGTATTGTTATGTATAAATTGCTATTGAAATGGTCATTTTTTATGTATAGTTAAAATAATATCACTAGCATCCGTCCGCATTTCCTGGGAATTACTTAACTTAGAGCACTCCAATAAAAAGTAGCCTTGAACATCCCCGGTGCATGGAATATCTAAATCAGACAATAGTGAGACCACTTCTCTAGTTTCCTAAATACCTAGTTAAATTAATAAAGTCAGCGGCCAGCCACTGCTACAAATTGTATCGTATTGTGAAAAGTCGTTAAAACTCCGCTTTCTCAATTCCTAAATTTCTAATCTTTCTCCTGTTTAGTAAGTACCTCTACATGTATCGCGACTTTTCAGTAACTCGCCTAACAAACAGCTTACATTTTTCTTTTTCCACAAGATTCAGAAATAGACATCCAACCTCTTTCAATCAGCTACCTCATTTAAACGAAGATGCCATAAAACCTTTGCGAAACATCTGGCTTTCACCGCTTCAAAAGTCTACATCCACGAAGAACTAGTCCAAGGTCTTCGCAAATGAGTTTTTCCTTTTGATTTATGTTTTTTTCTTCTGCGTCGTGAAGCCTTTGTTTCTGAAACCAATTTATCAAAAGTTGAGAAGGTTGAAAGTTGAAAAATTGCTGTAATTCCGGAGTCTGACTTGTGGGGCCTCGTTACTGTTAGTCGGCAAATAGGAGGTAAAATGCTGGATGTATGAGCTTGTCGTCTATTTAATGGTGGCCTATAAAGTATGTTGAAGGAGTTAGTAATAAGGAACGGTATATGAGGAAGGTTAGTCTTATTCGTAGAGAGATTTTGGGAGGTAGCTTGCCTTTGCTTATTACTTGGCAACATCTGTATATGTAGTTTTAATTTTCCAGAGTACCAGAAGGACTTAAAGAAATTATGAAATAATCTGGTGTACTAAGTAAATATAATTTTTAAAAAATAAGAATAATATAATTTTGTCCGTGGCCCTCTATCTACCCTATAGCCTGTTGTTATATTTATTTTGATACGACTAAACCTGTGTAACAAAAAATTGCTCAAATACAAATCTCTTCAGATCGATTTTTGTCGGGTTCATGAAACAATTCCTTCCATGTGTAACGAATGCATAGCTTGCCCAAAAATTTCAGTAGGTACCTAAAACTTGGATACTACACTATTCAATATAAATTATCACTACGCAATGCACTTTTCCAATCTCAGTCCCTAATCAAAACATAAAAGGTTCTCCAACTTAGTTATTACGCAAAAGCCTTTAACAGTTATATCGTGACCTCTACGCTGTGGTCTAAGACGTGACCCAATGTTGGGAAACACATCACGGCTTTGATTTCTATAGAAATGCATTAATATTTGTTTGTGTTGAATTTTGATTGTTGAGACGGCGTGGGGTCTGGTTTGAGGATTGAGATGTTAGAAGCAATTGTGTGCTTAGATAGTTATTGAATGAATCAAGATTTTGGTGATTTATGCAGTTTCAAGGCTTGTAGCAGACTTCTTAGATTATAAATCTGAAGAATTTGTTTGTTTGCTAGTTTCAGGAAATACTGGTCCGATTTAAAAAAAAAATCTCTGTGTTAGTGACTTTTTCTCAAGGAACGTTATATTTGTTTATTTTATCCATTTGCGTGAAGTAGTTTCCACGGGATCTGGGTGAAATCGCTGGTGGAAGGTACTGCTTTTATATACTAGTCACCAAGATGAAAAGTACATCGTATAGGTACTTTTCGAAGCATTCTCATAGCAAATTTTATTTAAATTGGCACAGCCTTTATATAACTAAGGATAGCGTGATACCTACCACAGTTTTTTCAATGGGTGGTCGCAATATGTAAATTAACTTTTATAAATATTATCTGCTTCAGTGTTCTGTTTTACTTTAAAATGCAATTTAAATTACATGCAGCGAATGAAAAATTAATAAAATAATTAATTTGCCTGCGTAATGAATTCAGTTAAGCTGATGCACCTGCGTTAATTTCCGAGAGGTTTTAAAGCACTATGTGTTATTAAATCGGATGTATTTATGGTGGCTGGTTTGTAATGTATGCTGTTTGGTATAAGGTGAGAATTTTTCAGTTTACGCACCGATTTATCTTTAAATTGATTTTGCGTACGAAATAATTCCTCTTCAAAACACAGAGCTGATACAAACACACTGTACACTAAAAAGTCGGCCGACAGTTAACCCGATGGCTGTCAATTTTTCAAAAGTAAATCTTGATACCAATTAAAGTTTTTAGTCGTCTAATACCTGCTAAATGCCTGATAAGATTTCTGTAATGCGTGGACTACAATTCGTCTTCATACTGGCTCATAAATGAGACTAAACAACCTGCTGACGAAAAGTTTGAACTGTGCAAACACTCCAAAAGTTATGTTCTTTATCTTCTACTCCTAAATTATGCATCTACCTATTTTACTCTTTTCAAAACGACGTCACAAGTCACAAGTTATTAACACCGTAGCTCCATCGTTGGAACCAGTCAGTATAGTCTAAAAATATACCCCGTAATCATGGGCTATGAGTCTGCCGCATGGAGAACAAAATGACTAGCGGAGGTGTCATAACGGAAAATCACCTACGAAAGTAGCGCGCCAAAATGCAGGTGTACGGGAGACGAGGAACGTTCCGTTCGCCCTTATACGCCTGTTTTGGATTCCACAATTTTTTTGTAATACCGTAAATCGTTGACAAATGTCTTTTTAGAAGCCGAACGTTAGTTCTTTCGTTACTGATCGTTTTGTCCATGTCCACCGTACCTATTTGACCTAGAAGAAGGCCCCTGACCTTCCTGTATTATTGAATCTCTGCTCATCTTTCCTTATTCCGTGGTCTGCTGGTACCGCGTTGTCACACCGTGAGGATAACGATGTAATAACGATTATCATTATCATTATGGATAAGCGTCCGATAAACAGTTAGCCGATAAAAATGAACGATGATTTATCGGAAAATATCGGCGCTTTAAAGCTTTTGTGCCTTTTCTGTAGATGGCAGTTTACAGTAATGATTTACGCTATGATTAATATTATTGGGCAAAATTGTTGGCTTCCGTATTTTCTTGTGAACTTACCTGGGTATGGGGGCAATGAAACTCTGCCTACTATGCTATACTGAATGAGACTTAAAAATGCTGAAATATTTTTTAGTTACACTCAACTATAATGAAACTAATGAGATGGTTTTCAAGTAAAGACTTGGAAAATAACTGCGTTTCCTATTCTGTTCACGCCTGATATATTCTGAACCTAAAAAGTCTACTAATCTTTCTTTCTTTTCACAAATCTCTAAATACAGTTTTGACACATCACCGAAATAATTTAGCACGGAAGTGACGTAATATCCTGAACGAAAACAATTTGGCTTGTCTTTGATGTGAACGACTTCTTCATCTGTCACTTCTGCTGGTGACAAATCATGCATCGAGCTCTAAGGAGTTTGACAGTTGTGCAACTTTCTATGAATAAGAAAATAAAAAATACGCTTTCTTTTGTGACCAAATAACTTAAGTTTGTCCAGTCAAAATCTATTTGAGTAATAAATAGTTTTTATGTGTGCATTTTTGAGCCGTTTGGGGTTGAAACCCTGGGACCATGGGGCCCAAGTGCCCACAGACTATTTCGAGAAATTAGTAAGCGATTAGTGGAGTCCACTCGTGACCAAAGGGCTGGCCTATACTTCGGTCAAAGGATATGCATTGCCATCCAGCGTGGCAATGCAGCCAGCCTTTTGGGCACGATCCCAGCTGACAGCGATGCGGATGAATATTTTGATACCTAGTTTTAATATTTCCCTATTATAGATTAATATTGAATATATAAATGTAATAAAGAAAAAAAAACGTAAATAGAAATAAATCGTTTTTATGTGTATGTATATGGCAGGAATATACATAAGCAAGACTAATAACATATGACATCTTCAGCAGCTTTACTCTTCAAAAGATTTCATGCCTTTCAAAATAGATCCTGATCTTGTAATAGTAACTGTAAGGAGATGCATTTGGTCCACTATAATCAAAAACATATTTAGGTATTACTCATTCTCTATTTCATTTATTTCAATCTCCAAAAGTATCCCACCTATATCGCTTTAACTTCAAATTATTTATTAAACGCTACTCTCTTGACGGACTCAGTCAAAATTAACTAAGGCAATGCCTACAAAGCTATTTACCAACCATGGGTAATTCACCATAGGAATGTCATTCCGAATCGGAAGTTGTCTCGACGGCTCGTTATGTCAATATCCGCACCTCCCGTGCCCTGTGTCGGCGAATTACAAAGCCATCTGCAATAGATTGGGTGCAGGAAGTCAGGTGTTCCAAGATGGTTGATTATTCTGTAGCACAGAGAAAGATGGAATGCCTGATGAAGTGAAGAGTTTAAGGTTGATGTCTATGGCGCTTTGAAATTAGGTGGTTGTTGTTTTTAACCGCATTTGTCAATTCGTCGGATTTTTTTGACTGTTGTGTTTTTAATCGATCCGGTTAGACTGGAAGGCGACCCCAAAATAGTTGGGAAAAGGCTAGGGAGATGATTAAGATATTGAATGGACATTTATCGACTAGATAAATAACATAGTTACCAGCAAAGAATATAGTCTTCAGCAAAGTTACCTTCCTTCTTTCTTTCACCATGGAATCAGCTTTACTGATTTCTCCTTTTCACCTCACTCTATCCACAACATCACTTTTGGATACCTACCAATCTATCCACGGAAACGACGTCGCACCTAGAAAGCATATGTTTTTCAGTACCTAAAATCTCCTCTTCCCATCGAAACGGTATATTCAAAGCCTACCATAAAACCGTAGAAGGTTCTACATTAACCTGTAAGTTAACCTTCGCGCCACCTATCGGCTATAACCCGTAAGTGAGAAGGAAGTTACGTCAGCGCGGCGAATTGGCGCCTCTTTGATGTCACTGCTCACCGGTTTATCTGTCACCCGGGGTAGAGTGCGAAATGTTTAGACGTGGACAATTAATAGAATATTTTTACTTCTGACTGATGATCATTACACAACAAAATAAAGTGTATTTTGGAAATGAATATTAGATATGGATGCGTCCCTTTTCGTTACTAATTTATTAAAATTCATCATAAATTACGCAAAATTATAATATCTGTTAGTACATACCTACTGATTTTTTCTCTACTATTCGTAAAATTTGGAGAACTAAAACGTCCCCGTAATTCCTCTCAGTTTGCAGAAGTTTGGAAGGTATTTAGGTACTTTGCAATGGGCTAGACAGGCTTATGCTAAAATTCAGGCATAAAATTAACATTTACAGTGTAACCTCAAAGTTAAAGGCGTCTCCTAACTAATATTTTGTGAAAGGTAAGGCAATATAGCTTTAATCAACTATAACTAGTATTACATCATTAAAACACTATTTTAGAAAAAATATGAACTGAAAAACAATAACAATACAAACTTATAACGATGTCATTATGTCTACTTCTTAGCACCATATAAGAACAAAAAAAACTTAAGTCCACATGTTACGTAGTCGCAACAACACTACAAAATAAAACAAACGGAGTCATGAAGGAAATATTAGTCGCCCCTAACCACATAAGCACCCAAACACCAACACAGGACATCACACTTTATGTTATAAGCTACAGAGTTTAAAATCGCTTGGCAAAGTTGAGTTTTAAGGTACGTTTTAGAACTGTTAAGTGAGCTTCCTTCCCGTGGCAAGAGTATTTAGAATGAGCTAAATGGAGTTGTCTAAAAACAAAAGACTGCAGATGAGTCGTTTGGCTTAATTTCACATTCTAAACGTTCTCAATTTGAATATGAATGTCGCCAAGTTTCGACATAGAGATTTAGAACAATTTCTTAGAACGATTATGAGTTTTAACTACTTCGCGCTTGAAGAGTTAATAAGTTGATCGTACCAGAATAAGTTGGTATTTTTAAACACGACTGTTGTGTATAGAAATAGGAGATTTTGTTTCAAATAATAGACAACATTTTGGATGTTTTTAAACACTAATGCCCATTTTCACCAACAATCTCTTAATCTAAGTGCCACTTAGAATAAGGGCTCTCCCAATTTTGACATAAATAACTATGGATAAGGGATACCTAAACTTTGGTGAAAACGAAATTCTTATTAAGTGTTCCGTAAATGCTCTTGGGGGGTCCCTTAATTTAGGTATTTGTTGGTGAAAATGGGCATTACTGTATTATAAGTCAATCCTACTACCTACGATTTGACATTTAAGTTACGCAAGATTGTTGTAACAAAAACCGATTGTAGTAGCGAAAAAGATACCAATTAGTTAGGTACAATATATCAGTTGCTCAAATTATGCTACGCCTAATATTACTATATTAATTAACGCCCAACTAACCCATTAATCATTATCCATTACAGTCTAAATACAATAATTAAATCACTACAAACGAGCTCCCATATAAATTAAGATAGTTTTGACAGGTTTAGTGTAAGATAATAACAATGATCAAGTGATACTAACAATTAATAAGAATTGAGACGTGATAATTAGGCAAATGATTGATTAGTTTTAATTATAATAGAAGTTATATAATTTTTGGTGTTGTTATTTCAATCATTGTATCAATCAATTCATCACTGTGTTTTGAAGTACCGAGAATTACCCCTTCCTTTCAAAATTAAAATAAAAGATTCATTTTTCGGTAAATGAAAACCTAAACCATTTTGTTAACAAAATCCTCAAAGTTAAATACAGGAATTTTAAGTCTAAAAATATTAAACACATTCGTGTAATGTAGCTGAATTATCGTAAAACTGAAATATACCTGCATCATCATATACTTGTTGTAGGTACCTACTTACCACTTATCATTACCATTACCTACTTACCTTACACACTTTCCATTACCACCAAACTCAAGTAGGTACCTAGCCTAAAAAAAACGCTTACCACAGCTACCTTTTAAACCAAGTTGTAGGCAGAATGTTAATCCCGTCATAATAAACTTACAAACACGACAGGACGTGGATTAGGCTGTCTCTCACTGGTTAACGTTGTTTTATACTTCATCCCTTAATTACCGTCTTAAGCTGGGATTAAGTTAGGACTAAGTTATGAAGGGCTAAAGAGGCAGGTGACGTGTTTATCGTAGGGGCTTTGTGTTTTTATTAAGCCCTCTCAGATACCTAGTTAATTTTTTCGTGATAGGGAAAGTCCTTATGCGAGAAGCCGAAAATCTATCTCAGTGGCGTGCACTTGGAAACGCCTATGTCCAGCAGTGGACTGCGATAGGCTGATGATGATGATGATGATGATGAAAGTCCTTAAGCATCTGACAATAAAACTGTTTTTTTTTTATTAAGTTAAAAACCTCACATGTGTGTAAAATCGATTAATTAAGAATGACCTGATAGTCTATCTGTAAGTGAGTAAGTACAGTCGTAATAATTTATTTATTTCCACTGGGTGGAGCAATGCCTAATATTAGTGGAAGATTTAAATTTTTTCCCTTAATTATAAGGCCGCCAAAATACCAAAAAAATACGGTACACAGGTACTTTTAAATGCCTGCCACAGAACCTGATTTGTATAATCCATGGTTATAATATTAGGTATAATAACAGCTACTGCGCTGTGAACAAAGCCGATGTGATAAGTGAGATTACGGTGCGTGATAACTTTGTTTGATCATCTTTATCAAGATAGTGTGTTGCTGTAGTTTTTCATGGTAAAATTTTATTCTGATGACTGGAATTGTAACTCATTAAAGTAGTTTATTTTAGGAAATATTTGTTATTTTGTGTTTAACACTTATCTGCATTTACCTACTTTACCTAAATTAATTATGGTACTAACATTAGTTCATTTATTGATTTCTCAACATATTTTTCCACATTTTCTTATATTAAATTCAAAAATTAAAAAAAAAAATCATTTATTCTGAATAACATTTATTTTATACATTTAAAAATAATAAGCCTCATAAAGCAATACTGCATAACGCTGACAAAAAATATATGTAAAACGAACAAAACTACAAAATTTTTGTAACCCAATTGTCGCAAAAAACTGGCAATCGAGTGTTCTCGCCGCCATGGTATGGAAGTGCTCAATTTAACCGGAGCTAAGCTAACGAGTTAACTAAAACCGCGTAAGGTTCAGAAGGCAGCCCAAGGAACGTGCGCCACTGGTCCGTCGCAGCCGCGCGGGCGAGCGTCCGCAGCGCACATTACAAGAGGCGTTGCCTGGCAACGAGCGCGTGACGTCACGTGCTGTAGACCTTCTAACGAGAGCTAGTGATCTATAAACAGTTGTAACATCACACTAAAGAACACACTTCCAACCGTATGAAGCAAAATGAGGACCGTGTCTTTATCGTGACACAAATCTTGCTTGCGCGATTTAGGATTTTTTGCTATAACTTCTTAAGTTTCAAAATAATGTTGAATATTTTTACGTCAAAACACTGATAATCCTTTTATGTATCGTAAATGATTATTGGATATAACACATATTTGTTATTTATCTTGTATTTCGCGGTTTTATTAATTTTCTTTCTAAAACTTACAACAGCGCCATCTACCCGACCACGTTATAACTAATTTCAAAGTGCAGCGTCACGTCTTGTTGACTTGAATTTGTGTTTAGGCCGTAATTTTTTTGGTGTTTAGGGTATGTGTTGTCTGTTTGATTATTATTTAATTTTATCATTTTCTGTTGTTTCAGAATATCAAATAATGAAAGGGATGAAAGTCCGGGGACAGATGGCAACGTCTCCCCAGAGCCACCTGACCGACCGCCCGGGAAGGTACGGCAGGTGCACCCGGAAGACAAGACGCAAGTTCTTGCATACGACTCCACATATCGCAAGAAAAATAAACCGAAAAACCTCCCTTTAGAAGAGAATCATTATAATCACTTGGCGAATACTAACGTGGCTATGTCGCCAATGTATCCTTTGACACCAAATATTTGCGTGGAGGGTGGTAAGATTGAGTTCATAAAGTCGCCGCCAGGGAGCGCTAGGAACAGTTTGGCGCTAGCGTCGCCGCCACAATCTCCTTTGCTAGCGAGGCGCGGGTCGCGCGAGAAACGTGAAGCGCGAATCTATGATGAGCCTACTGAGAAGTTCGACGGTGATAAGGTAGGTGGCGCTAAATAACTTCACATCGTTTTAGTTTTAGGGGCTGGCAGAAATGTAACACTGTAGGTTACCCCACTAATAAAATACCGGTAGTGAATGAGATATTAGGGAATAAATAAATACTTATTACACGTAAGTAGGTATTTTTTTTTTAAAAATTGGAGTTCAGTGTTTAGGCATCCATTGATAGTGTCAAAGTAAAAAGTAACAGAAATATATGGGCTAGTATGATCAATTTACCTGTCTCTAATAACCAAAAAAAAATCTTTAATCTTAAACAAAAATATTTTCTTAAACCAAAAATCCAACGCATTCAAAATGTTACCTTTTCCGAAAGTTTTCCGTCCAATCCAACTATTACAATCTTTGCGCGAATTCTTCGCGAAACTAGCAAGTTTGGGGCGCATTCAATTTCTGAACTAGCGAAAGGTTCAGCTGACCCTTGTCAAAATGTTTTGAAAACTTCAAGCTTCTGGTCATGTTTCGTTCTTTATGCAATTTGGATTTTGAAAGCATTTTCTTGTTATGTCGTGGTATGCAATTACGTACTGATTTTTGGGAAACTACCCCTTTGTGAAAATTGGCAGTAAAAGTTTAGGGTATTGTAAAAATATTGACCAGTCACACATTTACCTAGTTGGTAACGGGGACTTAGGTAGTACCTATTTACGTATTTCAGTTTAAAACTTTGTTATCTGAACAGAGAACATTTCTCAAACCTTTCACACAATACTTAGATACAGGTAGACACTTTAATTTGTATGATTAAAAATAATCTCGTACTGTATCATATCCCTACTGGCAGGTACCAAGCTCCCTCTTTTATTATTTTTTAGCTAACGAAAAAAAACTTCTTTAAAAAAAAAGTTTGTTGAAATTACATCAACCTCCACATAAATCCACTTTAAAGTTATTAATATTTAACTTCTTTCATAACAAAATAAAACTTTTAATGCCATAAAAATATAAAGATACCAAAACAAATTCACCCTCCCCCAATGGCTGATCACATGTAATTGCCTGATGCACCTTAATGCGTATTTAGTCGACACTAAATTGTTTTTGAAAGCCTCCAATATCTAAGAGATTGTCTCCTAAGATGAGGGGATATACTTCTGATGAAGGCTTTTGGAAGTTTCCCTTTAGTTTCGTTTTGATTGAATTATTTTTCCGTCGATCTTCATAAAAAGTTTATCGAGTATTTTTGATGTGTTTTCCTCACATTTGGCAGTTAATAAGAACTAGAAAAACAGCAATTAATGATATTGCATTATTGATATTTTTGTACTGATCGAACTATGTTGGTATGTCATGTCATCTCAGATGTCATAAATGACTAAATCGTTACTCCGAACTACAAAATGTTACAAAGAATGCTGCTCAACTCGTATTTTTTATTGAACATAATTGCATATCCAAAGAACTTTTAATTTATCAAGGCGAATTTTCAAATATCACCATCGCTTCTCCAAACACATCTAGTCTTTATGCTATCGTATTGTATTGTAGTTACTACAAAATGTTACAAAGAATGCTTATCAACTCGTAATTTTTCATTGAGGGACCCTAGAAATAAAATGCATACCCAAATTAAAGTTTTAATTTACAAGGCGAATTTTCAAATATCACCACAGTTTCTCCAACAAAATCTCCGAACAAATATCCAAGAAAATACCACTAACATTTCGAATTAAATTCAAACACAGACACTATGGTATCTGCACCAAAACTTATTGCAATCCAGACATGCAAATGCGATAGACACCGTAAATTGAATTAATTGCACAGATTCTACGACTAACCGACCTCCTAGGTCTGTGTGGTCCATGAATTCCTATTATCATCTTGCTTTATGGTGGGAAGAAATCGGAGGTCCTAATCGAGAGACTTAAATTAGGAATTGGTAGGACTGGGTTGCGTGTGTTCTAATGCTTAAAAGGGATAGGAGAAGGTATGTGGTTGTATGTCTTTGGTAGATAAAGCTGTGTGTGGCATTAGTACTATATATTGTCTTGAGTATTTTAGCTGGCTGATACCTAATTAATATTTTACTGAGTTACAAAATGTTTCTGAATTTACAAGACTTTTCAGCCAACGACATGCAAGCATCGAGACAAAAAACTATAACTCCACATACTAACAACTTTATAGACGAATGCAGCCGATCAGCTATTTAACTATGCAAATCGGTTTCCGATAATGCGTCTCAGACAGTTTGCCGATTTCAACGTGTTACATCGGCAATGACAGCTTTATTCCTATTAATGGACGCTGTAAGACTAATTTAGGTTTAAGATAGGACTTAGAACTGCGGGATTGTTGGAAAGAGTTACCGCGGCCTTGGTACATAAAAGGGCTACGACGGAACACGACGGTTTTTAGTCAATACAAGTCTGACGCTCTCTCACCGATGCTAACCCACAGCTCGAGGTGTCATTTGATAATTTTTGGCGTCGTTAAAAATAAAATAAAAAGATAGGACTTAGAAGATAATTTAGGATACTTACATGTACATGATTAGTATTTTGATATCCTTTGTGAAGTATTATTTGAACTAGCTAAATGTGGTTTTTAATGTAATGATTTCTTATGAGACTTAGATTTCCTACGATGAAGTAAACATGTATGGTACATTATTATCTTTTTCTGTGAGAATATCGTTCTTTGAATTCTTTATTGCTATTGTTGATATAGAAGTTATACATTTTCTACGTGCACTACAATTCTTTGATAGATAGAATGTACTTGGGTCCTATTGTATTTGAAGTAGGACATCTCCATTGAGACTTAACTGCATCTTTATAAAGGAACGGTTAGTGTTCTGATAAAGTCGTTCCTTCCATATTGTTAACGTTGCAATTTTAAGACCTATTTTTTGTGCCGAAAGATATTTTCAAGACGAGAAGAGCATTCAACCTCATTTACCGCAGCGTTCTTAACTTAAAATTATTTTACAAACGTCTAAAGAGTTCCTCACCTCCATTGCTAGCAAAACCATTAAAATATCTATTCCGAAAAAGTATAACTGACATTACAATCTGTCATTCGCAAGACTTTTGAAAAACCCACATAAACAAAGTACTCTGTGAAAAATAACCTACACATGTCCAATTTCTGGGTAGGACCATAAAAATAGATAATATTAAAAGCAAAATTTCTAATGATAAGTATATAAGCAGTTGTGAGGAACAAAATATTAATTGACGATAAGATGAATCCTGCAAGTTACTTCGTGGCTTATCTGGAGGAGAACCATCGGTTAATTTACCTGCTACTGTTGGTTATGTTCATAATCTTCATTTTCGTGGATGTGAGAGGCAAGCCCCCAGCCAAGGTGATGATAGTCGAGGAAATAGTGAACGACACTAAAGCCAGTGAGTCTACTACTTCGTCAAAGAAAAAAGCATGTGTTACTGAAGTTAAAGAATCTGTTTTGTTGAAGAAAGCGGAATAAATCATTGTATTCGGTTTAGCATTTTGTTTTATTGTTTTGGCGGTGGTAGACGGGGGCTTAGTCAAGTCTTTATTTATATTTGGTGTTCCTGCTTCCTTTGACAAGTTTTCTCAAAAAGGCTAGTAATAGTGATGCTAGTTTTTTTGTTTGTCACTATTTTTCTAATCCCTAGCTGGCCACTTATCTACCTGATTTTTAGAGAAGATCTGTATCAAATGCAGAGTGATCACAAACTAAGCAACTGCTAGATTGCACTCGTACATTTCCTAACAAACATTATTATTGAATTTAAGTTGTGTGTGAACCTGTCTGTTTGCGTCAAATTGAATACTAGAGCTGTTATAAGTATGTCGAACTCAATTTTAAGATTTATGTTGTTCAAAATAGCAGCTACTCGAAACATTTTAACATCAATCGTATCAAATACCATCTGAATTTGCTCCACAATTCCTAACAATTTAGACAGACAAGCAGTTCTAAGATTACATTTCCCATTCCCATTTAGAGGCAGCTCCATAATGTACCATAACGCCCCATAACACAGGTTATGACAAGACCATTAGTGTGCACTAGGCTTGTCTCGGTCGTGTGGCATTAGCTTAAGTGGCACGTATGTTTTGTGATCATGGTTTTAATCTGGTAGCTGGGAGGTACTGCAATGGAATGAAGGTGCGAATTCGGAAATTGGGTTTTGGGTGATAGCTACATATGTTTTGCGAAATTTCGCAATTTCAGTAGTCTTCTTTATATTTTTTATAGTGAACTAGCTTTTGCCCGCGACTTCGTTCGCATGGAATAGTGACTTTCGGAATATTTTTGGTTTGACCAATAGATGGCGCTATATGTCCGGAATAAATTTTATTTTTATAATTTTTTTTAAAATAAAAACTATCCTATGTCCTTTCTCAAGTTCCAAACTATGTCTGTACCAAATTTCACACAAATCGGTTCAGTAGATTAGGCGTGAAGAAAAGACAGACAGACAGACAGACAGAGTTACTTTCACATTTATAATATTAGTTAGGATGTTATTTAACAATCAATCTGAATGTCTACCTCCTAACACTTATTTCCTTTAAACAAAAGTCGCTATTTACTTGAAATTAGTGTCTTAAGAAAGATAAAATACTTTCAAAAACAATATTTAACAGATTAGATACCAGTGTTTGTAAAAGTAAGTAGGTACTGCATTTCTTTAAAACTGAATATACATACCTACTATCTTTTCTTTGCATTTGTACAGTTGCCATTTCAAACACAATCACCACCATTACAACCCCAAAAAGTCCAGAAACACTTAATTAAAATACCCTTACAACACAAGTTAAAGTGTTAAACAATTAATTTAGTCCACAAATCGGGACAACTTCAAGTGGTAGAACCAAACTTGCTTGGCATGCAACCGCTATAGTCCAAAACTTGGCTGTTGCCTTGGCCTGATGCCACGGTTGGCTATAAAGATCCCTATCTACTGGATATCTAGTGGATAGATTTGTTTGTACCGCATTCTCACGGATTTGTAGCTGCGGCAGCAGTTTTTGGTCTTGAAAGTCCAAAGGTTTCATTGAAAACTTTGAAGGCGGTAACTGAAGATGTTTCCTTTAAATTACACCAACTTTTAAAAAAAATCTTAAAATCTTAACTGAAAAAGAGACCTTTTTCAGTTAGGGCCAGCTAGGTCTCAAACGTTAACAATTAGCTATGATATGTTTAGTCATTAACCCATCATTCTCCGTCCTTTATCTCAATCATATAATTTGGAGTTGGCACAGCATGTCTTCCTTTATCATACTCTTGACTTTATTTCACTGTAGTAACCTGCATATCCTGATCAAGAACTAGAAATTCTAAAACATACTCCTTAGATTATCCAAAATCAAGTCAGATTTTCCTCCGAGTTACGAAACACCATGGTTTTACAACCAGCCCCATAAGGGTAGTCAAACGAGCGTTTTGAATGAAATCCAATCTTGCAGACTGTTGGCAGCTCCTCATGCAATAAAAGTCTTTATTGATTGTAATGTTTGGGCACGGAAGTCTGGTGCAATGGCATCCAGTCTGCTATGTGCGTTAAAAACTTATTATATAACTGGTATTATTTTGGTTTATGTGTCTGTCTGTAGATCTGTATTTTTGGTCCGAATGTAAAGAACATCAACGGCTTTCGCTTTATGAAACTCTGGTTCTCTGAAGACAAGTGTGGATGGCGGGTACATACATACTCGACATTCTATTTAGTTTAACTATGCTTTAATCATATTATTAGCAATTACATTATTACTTATTTCATATGTTAGGTGTACTAAACAGTCATAATTTGTCATATTGCATACCAAAGCTTCGTAACTGCCTAGAAACAAACACCAGCTATTTTCTCTAAATCAAATGCAAAAACGAGTCAGTTTTAATCAAAACAGTCGACGTCCATCAACAAAATCCTGTCACTCACTTTATCCCGTGCCCTAAAACAAACGAAATAAAAGTTAACTGCCCGTAATCAATAGATAATGCATAAAATACGACCCCGTAACAACTCCATGCATATACGTTTTTATTAGCTACACGTCCAATATAACTTGACCTCATACAAAACATAACTCTTTGACAAATTCCTTTACAAAACAAAAATGTTAAAGACTTTAGAGGTCAGGTTAAATTTGTCGATCGGGAGTGAGTGTTAGGTGACCAAGAGTACAGTAAAAAATTTAAGGATAGCGAGATTTTTTGGCATCATAATAAAAATACTTGAATTCATTTTATGATAGCTTTTTATATTGTACTTTGTGGAGTGGAAAAGATAAGCTCTTTGGGTAATGCAGATGTAATGTAAATGTTTATTTGTGGAGTTGTAAAATGCAGTATCATGATAAAAAAAAAGTGAATCTTTTTTCATGAGGGTGTAAAACGAGACCTTATTTTATTGGTCCGAAATTCAACTCTATTTCATTTAAATACTATGTGTATTTTCATGGATTCTTCTGCATTTTTGAAATTATGCAACCAGTGTGTCATTTCAAAGGCCTATTAAAAAAAAAAAATATAAATATAGATATAACTTTGACTTTGAAAGAAAATAAGTATTAAATAACTAAACGTTGGTTTCGTTTCAGAAAATACAACTTATTTTCTTCGTTACTAACGTATCCAAAAGTGGTCATTTCTGTTTTTCAATTCAGGACTGTCCCACTAAACCCCAAAAATATACTCACCAGCTAAACTGTCACCCTGTATAGAGAGGCTTTGATAGATTTTGTCAGAGTTTTTTGCATGCAAATGCAATCAATCACGAAGATAACTGTCATTTAACAGATTGCCCGGTTGATGCGCGCTCTGCCCCGCGGTTTTGATTAAAATATCGATCTAAATGAATAATTGGTTTAGAGATTATGTATTTTTGATTGTGAGTATTTTTGATGGTCAGTTCTAAACTGTGATCTATTTTTCATGCCATTTGTATAATGAATAACTTATTTGTACTAATAGAGGTACTTTCTTGTTGGACTGTGTTACCAGTATAGGTTCTAATTCAACAGTTTCAAAAACTTTTCAGATTTTGTTTAAAAGAAACTTCGTTCACTGCATAAAATCAGGCTGCTAAGCAGAAACTTAACAGGCGTCTTCTATTGTGAGAACAATCTTATTGAGAAACAGTGGGGCACAGATAAGCTAAAAAAAATGTGTATAATTGTACACTTACTATCATTATTTTCTTTTTCCTCTTCTAACAAAATCAATGTTAAAAAAACCTAGCAAACTTTTCCGTTTAAAATTTACAGCGCATACAATCTAGGATTCCATAGGTGCTAGACTCAACTATGATATACGCGAAACACCTGGCTTGCAGCGCCATCTGCCGGTATTCGACGCAGTTATTAAATACGCCATACGCCGCCCCACGTTGGATGGTGGCCAATGGTGTTTTTCTATGAGATTTATGCTGAAATAATGATAGGCCGCGAATATGGGTGGTAGCTTTATTTTTTAGTTCCGCGAGAATTTATAGGGAGCGAGGATTTTTTCGGGGAAAGAATGTCGGGATTTTTTTTTGGGAAATTGTTGCCGGAAAATCGTCTGTAACTCTGTTACTGGTAACTTTATATTTTTTTACGTTTTATTATGAACATATTTTGTTCTTCTGTATTGATGTGAAACACAGAGATTTCTCACAATCACTCAGTACATAAATATAAAAAAAAAAACAAATGAAGTTTCCCTGATCGCCTTCAGCTTAGAGAACGGACTTCCATGCTACTTTTGTTTGTTTGCTTAAACGCACAATTCTTAGGAATTACTAGCCGATTTCAATAATTCTGACTGTATAACATAGCCTATAGCATACCTACATATATCAAGTAAGGCTATAGGCTACTTTTTATCCATTTTCGCTCTCGAGACACGGGTAAAACGGACTGCCAGAAGTTAGCATCAGATATAACATACGACTTATAACTTTTAAAACACGCATCGTCACGTCATCACACTATGCTTACCCCCAAGCGAATCCAATTTGACTAATGGAAAAACAAATTTCGCAAATGGATACTGCTATGCCCTTTGATGCTTACCCTACGCTGTTTACCCTACCTATGCCGTTTGTATGCCTAGTACTGGAAGACTTAATTAGTATTGGAGCTAAACACAAGTGACTGCGTAGGACAAGAGTTACATTGCTATTGTGGTGTATTATTGCTATTTGTTATCAAAAGCCATATACTTTTGTAGTCTGTTTTGATAAGTAAGCAAAACTGTGGTACTCTAAGAATGTTCTAGTTATAGATACTCTCTTTCAGTGTTCACGCAAGTCGCAAAAATATGTCAAAATTCACCCTCATACATGGTACTTATGTAGCACCTTATCTGTCCTCCTTACCTATAATAATTATTTGAGTTCTATGACCGCTCAATGAGCATCAAATTCATGAAAAAATTGCGTACCTACTTCCTTAATAAGTTCTAATCATCCTCAAATAAGAAACATTATCCTCAACTATTAAAACAGCATTCATTAAATAGTAATCACATAGCAACTCTCACGGTGTCCAGACATTGACGTCATAACATCTCGTAAAATACAATTTAATTAACTACAAACATAGCAGACAATAGATGGTACACAAACAAACATACATACATACAGTAGGTATATAATGTACAGTCGTTGTATCAATCATGAACAAGAATAAAATAATCGAACAATACCATCTCGGGACATCAATAGAACGTTATGTTAATATTGTTGGACACAGAGTAGTAGAAGGACAGAGAGTGCATAAATATTCGTGAAAAAAATCGTATGTTAAAATGATGTAATAATTGGTCACTTGCTGTTTTGCTTATTAAAAAGATGTAATTATTTGTTACTTCCTATTTTCCGCGGTCGCACTCGCGTTCTGTGGTAAATACATTGGGTAACCTGAGTACCTGATGAAATGTAGTGTAGCTTTCTAACAGTCAACTAGGTTTTCAAATGGGTCAGAAGTTCTGGAGGCTTTTAAGTTCCTAACAAGTAAACATCCTTTTCGTCTTTATTCTATTACTATAAGATGTAGAGTAAATAATAGGCTCGATAGAAATTATTCAAGCGCCAAGCCAAAGACCGAATAATTCATTTAGCAGGTTACTTATCTCAAAGTTAGATCTTTCATGTTACGCCGTGTGATAGTTTAAAAGTTATAATTATCTGCTGTTTATAAATAAACCGATCGCTTCCAAGGCCATTATCAATGAGAAACAAGTTATTTTTTTAACTCACGAACTATAGTAACTTTTGTTCGCGGCGTCACTTGATTTGAAATATCTTGTGTACTTAAATAAATATGGGATCTACTCATCTATTTAGTCTACCTTATACCACTTCACAAAAATATGTGTAGGTACTTAGTCCTACCTTTAGTTGTTATATAAGAATATATTTCTATTGCCATTAAGTAGTTTCAGAGATTAGTTTTCCATTACACACAAATAGACAACAACTTAATTATTTATTACTAAGCATAGGTAATATTGAAGGAAACATATAACAAAATATCACACATTTTTTGTTCACCAAAACTAATCTGTACACATTAATTGAGAGCTTGTACCATAAGGTGGTTCAGTTGATACACAACCGTCTCGTGCGCATCGTCAATTGACCATTGTAGTACCTCTACAATTGTTCAACTCGCGCGCAGCTGCGGTTATAGTTCAAATTCGTTCTGAGAAAGTGTTTGTGTTTTGTTTTAGTGTTATTCAATAATAATAGAGGTATATAGTAATAGGTAATAGTGTGCATTGGCGTGTTTTTGAGTATATTCATTAAATTATAGTGTTAGTTTGTAGCAGATTTGTTGTAGATTTTATTTTGTGTGTTCCTGAAAGAAAAGTGTTCGTGATTGTGTGTTGTTGACTAGTGTATTATTGTGAATGTGATGTACTATAACAATTATAATTCTTCTCAAAATAGTTACAGCAATAATGGACATTATATCAAGGTTTGTGTTTCATTTTTACTAGGTATGTAAAAGTATAATAAAAGATTTTTTATGTTATTCAGTGAAAATGAAGATAGTAGAGGTAGTAAATGTGGTAATAAGCAGTACTTAAAACCGAACGATTGTATAAACATCATTATCCAAGCCTTTTTCCCAGCTATGTTGGGGTCGGCTTCTAGTTTAACCGGATGCAGCTGGGTACCAGTGCTTTACAAGGAGCGACTGCCTATCTGACCTCCTCAACCCAGTTACCCGGGCAACCCAATACCCCTTGGTTAGACTGGTGTACATAGTGTGAATGATTGTATGATTGTGCATAGGTACCTTACCTAGTATTTGTCTTAATACTTTACTGTCTGTTGTTAAACAACCTATGCTTGATTTAATACAAAAACAAAACACACTCACCAACAGAAAAAAAAAACATATTTATCAACCGCCACGCTATGTAACGTTCTCTCGTAAGATCGCTCCGCATCTCGACCGCGTGATAGCTGAACATTTGTTCGTGACGTCAGCACACCTGTGAGCGGGGCCATGGCGGTGCCGTGGCGTAGCCTAAAGATAAATGGACGCGTCAGGTACCTCTGTTTTTGCTATTGTCTGTGCTTTAGGATTTAGTATACAAATGGAGATATGTGAGGTAGTCTGTTTTGTGAACCAGATGTTGAAATGTGTGAAGTGGTTGTACTTTGGAAGCTAGTTGGGGGTTTGGAGTTTCTTGCTGGTTCTTATTCGTTGGATGTGCTCCTTGGAGCTTGGAACCTAGTTCAGTAGAAGATGGTTCATAAGAACCTGAATTTGGAATAAGAACCTTGGTATGAGATAGAAACTTCAAACTTCACCAATAACTACGTACTTAGTAAATACTTACTTACTTTTTAAGCAGGCCAGTATGACTGGTTTGTCAGACTTTCTGGTTTTGACCTACACTTAACTACTGCCAATCATATAGAAATTACAATACAATTTTAATTGCCCTCCGAAACACGGAGGAACTCCTAGTCATAGATGTTTACCCATCCACGGAGCGACAGCACCATGCGTTGCTTAACCTCATGCTGATAGCCCTCGAGCTTCTGCACTTATAAAATTCACTATTCATACAAATCATCTTCCTAAAAGACTATCTACAACACAAAACATTGTAACGTAAAACCCCCTCCACACGATCACTTGTTATTAATAAGGGGAACATCAGACACACGACAATGACACCAATTTAGGTTAAACGATTGTAATGACGCTCACTTATAACGATCTACGCGAATTAGATAACTACACACTTCCAAACGTTATTTGGGAAATAAACAGGATACTAAATTAAAGGAAATTATAAATACTTAGGATCCTTCTTAATATCTGTACCTACTTCTGCATAAAAACCGTGATAAAAATATCATATTACTAGCTTTGTTTCATGTAGCTTTCATATTAACGTACAATTTACTGACTTAAACAATTACATATAAGTATCGTAGGTCACAATGAAGTTTATAAAATGGATTAATCAATATTTACTTACAATATGTTTATACGTATTAATTACAAACGTTATCGAGAGTGATGTCATTCAGATTATAAAACCTGTGTTTTATGGATGGGTGACTTGTATCAGTTCAGTAGTTCTGGCATGAAACCTGGACAAATAGGCAGATATATAGCCAGTTTAGTTTTTATTGATTTCTGAAATATATCGATTGTATGCCTGCCGAATGTACGCAATATCAGAGTAACGAAACTTAATATACATGTTCATGAAGGTAGCTTGTATAAAAGTTCCTATAGGCATCCACCTAAAAAATTCTCAAATGATTATTAGATTTCTTCAAACCAAAGTACTCTTCAATTAAATAAAAACAACGCATCAACAACATTGAGGTCTTAAATTGTCTTCGAAGGTCCACAAGGATAGGCCATCAATCAGTCGACGACAGACGAATAGCTCCCGGACAAAGGGCTCTTCAGAATTAAAAATAAAATAAAAATAACTGAAAAACGCGAAACCTTTTCTAAGTGGTCGTAGATTTACGAGGCTAGGGTCTTATTGTGATGGTAATTGATAATTGTATAGAGATGTGATGTGTCATTAGTGGGCAATTAAGGGCTTTGATTTAGTGTTTGTTGAGTTTTAATAGGTTTTCTGTGTCTTAGGGGTATTCTAATAATATGTAGATAGACGTGGAATTATTGTCCTTGATGCACATAATCTTGAAAGTACGTTAATTTTACTATTTTATTCAAATTTATCCATTACTAGGCCGTGGTTTTACCCGCGTTCCATACAAAGTATTACGCGTATCTGGGTAAAAAGTACTCTGTAGCCTACCTCGATAAATAAGCTATCTAACACTGAAAAAAAATTCAGATCGCACCTATAGTTCCTGAGATAACTAAGTACGTTCAAGCAAACAAACTCCAGCTTTATAGCTGTATGTCCTAAGCGTAGATGTTAAGTAAAGTCCTCTAACAAACAGACTCCATCTGTAAACGAAACAGAAAATCCTCCACTACAAACCTCGTACATTGGTTATTCAATTAAAAGGCAGTAATTATTCTCAATTTTAATTTAGCGCCGACCAAAGAGAAATGTAAAACCTGCCCGGCTGCAGACCGATTACACCATTTTGAAACGAATCGTTGGAAAAAGTGCAAAAAGGAATGGAAAAAGGAAATGCTACAAACTACAGGCTTTGTATTAATCGGTTGGGAACTGGTAAAGCGTGATCTATAGTTGATAGCAATTTTTTGTAAAGAATTTTTATCGGTATCTCTTGAATACTTTTGATGAACAAAGCTTTTATTTAAAAAAGTAGTTTAAAATTCAGTTATCAGAAAAAGGAACGTACTGATGAATGATAATGAATCAGTAAGAAGTTTTATCTTGAAAGTGGAGCAAAATACCAAACTTTTAATCGGTAGATAGTTAGATCGGGATCTTATAGGTACATTGCAACAATTAGGTATCAGCTAACTAAAATGTTTGCTAGGATTCACGATTGCCTTTAGCTAAACTGTTGGACAACTACCAGCAACTTAGCGGCCTACATTTTAGTCTGCAGTTTGCGCAGGGTAAGTCAAAACAAATAGCAATACTTTCATAACAGGACTTTCATACAGGGTCGGTCATAGCAGGTCAAAATCTCCGAAACAAATGACTGTCACCCGGGCTTCCCTGCTATGGAATAATAAGCAAACTTTCAGTGTCTCCCGTTAATTATCATCTCGATCTCCGACACGTGATGAAGTGCCCTACACGTTAGATTAGCCATTGTCCGCTAATGATCGATGAAAGAGGGTGAGTTGGTTATGGTGTATGTCATAGGAGGTCGCGAGAACGTGCGCGGAAGCGGGTGTCAGAGCGATAGGGGATTTTGTGTACTTTAGTTGTCATTATTACGTTGTGTTTGTGTATTTTACGTTTTACTTTGGATTAAGAAGATAAGATAAAAAGTCTGTTCTTCAAATCGGCAGTTTAAAGGTCAATCTTACTTCACAGACGGCTCGAATAACGCCCACCACGCTACTATAGTGGGATGAAGGAAAAGTAGAACAAACTCCGTAGCATTACCCAAATTAAATGTAAATGCTAAACATTGATTTCACCGAAGAACTTGCCAAAGTCAACAGAACTTTTAAGTACCCATTTATTGCAGAAATCGCTGATCTCTCACATTTTGCACCACACACCACTCTAAGGTTTCATAGGGTCTCAGTATAATTCGTTCGGGTTAATCTCGCGTTATTGTCTAAAGGTACGGGGGTTCGAGTACGGTCACGGTAGCTTTGTCAAAGATACATGAGTGTGTACTCCTGATGAGTGACAGTATGTATGTATGTGTGTGTGTTTAAATTGGGTTGTGTATTGAAGTTTTGGTTGTGTATTTAGTATTGTTTTGTTAATTTATCTAAAAAAGTTTTGTTAGACATTAACGTAGTATATATTTGTAAAACCTCATTTTATAAACCTTCGCTTTTGAGATGGATTCATGATAGCACAAGTTTAAACCTTAGTGGTTTTTTGGTTGCTATTTTAAATGTATAATCATGTATTTATTGTAAATATGATAAATAAAAAAAAAAAAAAAATTGTGGTTTATAGGTATTGGTTCTAATAGAATAAAGTCAATCTATGATAGGTTCGGATAGTTTTACCCACATTGCCATTGTAAGTTTCATTGGGAACCTTTTACACAATTTACACGACGCTTTTCTATCGATTTTCTTAGTTCAGTCTAGTTGTAGGTAATAACTACATGTACTTTTTAGGTTCGGTAATTTTCACGGCATATTTTTTTTAGGTTTAACACAGAGGAAAGCGTTTTTCACATCGATGTTTAAAAAATTTTTTGCTTATCAGTTTTTAAAATTTGCCAAAATTATCCTTCTAACTAATAGCATTTTTAAAATCCATTACGTATACCTACTACTACATGGTAAAACAAGGTAAAACCCCTATAAATAATGACAGCGCGATACAATAAGGCTGGTAGACGAATGCTACAAGACAATGGTAAGACAGTCGCCCACAATTGCACAATGGCACACTTCTATTGCGGGGAGTGGTATAAAAGCGACAACACAATCTAGCGGTTTGTGTACATATTTGAAATTGTTTGATGGATTTTTATTGGTTTTTCTGACAATAATGTGCTATGAATATGTAATATAAGTTTTGGCCTGCAGTGGGTATGTAGGTCGCGATGTTTTGTAGCAGAACTACTTTGAGCATCCGGATAAAGTAGTCTATAGCCTTTCTAGGTAAATGAGCTGTTCTGTATAGTATGAAAGATTTGTTCAATTTAATGCCCTTGTTTTTCAGATTTGGTAACCAAGAAAATTATACACAAGCATAAATAATTACAAATATTTTACTAGCTATCGAAATACATTCACTTCAAAAAGTACAGAAATAAAGACAAGTATGTACAATCACAGTTGGAGCGATTCTTCCAAGTTGACATCTCGACAGGGGCGCTACGAATTTATTGAGCACGTGAAAAATGATACAAGCGCGGTGACAACCCCACGGGGGGCTGTGAGATATTGATGTACAATGCTTAATTGAAATAGCCTTGTTTTACTTTTATAGCTTTCTTATGTTGGAATAGACCAGAAAATGTAGCTCTCATAGGACGCTGGTGGAGCCGCTGTCAACTAAAGTTTAAAATGAAGGAATATGAGACAAGAAGAGAATGAATTATTGATATATCATCCTCGATAACTTTTTCTATATAACCCAGCGATGAATTGCGTGAATCCAGTAATAACCCTATCGATTTCACCTCTGTCCTGTGGAGACTCCTCCGCGCACCCAGATAAATGATGTTACTTAGGTAGTATTTGAAACTCATAATTTTCCTAATCGTTCCTGTAGTTCCTGAGACTACCGCGAAGGTTGTAAAATTATTAATTATCATATTTACTTCTCGCGTAAACTTAGGGCGCAAATGGAGTTCTACCTAAATACATACACTAACAAAACAGCATTCCATCATTGCTATCGAGCAATTACAGGGGATACAGTACCCGTATACAGTCACATCTCCCCTCGAAGATGTTATCTTGTTGAATGATTAGCTGGACACCGACCTGATCCTGACACTCTCGGCTAATGACCGACACTATTGGACGATGGACAGTGGATGATAGTACTTTTACACTAATATTATGAAGCTTAGTTTGTTTTGTTGAAAAGCTGATCTCGCTGATAGACCCATTTGAAAAGAAGCAACACTCTTGACTCTCAAATTATCATGTATTGTTCTGAAAATGTAATAGATTAAGACCAAGAGGCAAACTAAAGGCTCTAGTTATATGCTCCTTTAGTCTAAGCACACCCCGACAATATCATTTTTGATACATTAAGACGGTTTTTTTTCTAGTAGTCATTTATTCCTCGCGTATCTCAGAATAAGTTGGAATAGAACTACCCGGGTAACCAGGTTGAGGTGGTCAGGCAGGCAGCCGCTCCTTGAAAACACTGCTACTCAGCTGCATCTGGTTAGACTGGCAGCTGACACCAACATAGTTGGAAAAAGGCTAGGCAGATGATGATGAGCTAGAATCGAACTGAATCCCATAAAAATATGTAAAACAAAAGCTATCTCCTAAGGAGTCTGTAATGAAGTCATCCATTAACAAGAAACAAGTGACAGTAGTTCATGTGTATCAACGTCCAATATTGTTGGACATTAATACTGCGATTATTCCGAAAGATTTCACCCCTCGGGAACATAACTATTATTTATTAGCGCATGCGTGTTGCGTGGCGCCATCCAGCTGAAATTAAAAGAGTTGGGAAATTTATAGATTGGCTGGTTGTGCATATTTTTGAGATGGAATTGACTTAACAAACGTAAGAGAGAATTTGGCGAGAATTTTTCCGAAAAATCTATTTTGGAGCTCTGATTTTCGCTTTTAGGAAAATGGTCAAGGTTTCACAGGCTAGAACTGTATTAATTTCAATATTAATCCTAATACCTCAATATATACTAATGAAACTACAATCCATTTTAGTTAACTTACTGACTAAGGTGACTTTTTAGCCTGAGGTATCTTAGGTCAATTTCAGTCTTCTTTCAATCTTTACTAATCCAAAAAAATACTTTTCGCACTATATCTAGAGGGTGTCACGCTATCTAACCCTTCCTAACTCTACACAAAATTTCTGTCGCACTTTCCATTGTTCTTATTCATTGAAACGTCTCGCAAAAAACTCATTTGCCATTCTAATTACCTCTATCTCATCGACTTACGGCTCATTTTCGTCTGACAAGTTAATATTTATCTTGGTATCGAAGGGTAGAAGCATTGTTCGCGAGATTTCGTTCGGAAACCTGTGCCCTTTGCTAATGAGCCGATGGTGCGGAAGTGGGCTGTGTTCATCATATTTATGTGACAGGTTATGAATGATAATGGCGATCTATTCATGATTATTGACACCTATTGTTTTAGTTTCTGTGGCTATGGGGTTGATAGACAAAAAAATATGAAATAGGTATTTTTATAGGATATGAATATTATGTAGTCAAGGCAATAACACCTGTTTTAAAAAAAGTTATGTTCTTTTAAGATAAGCAGAAATGTAATTAGTCTTGGTAGTAATAGTTAGTCATTAGAACCACTTCAAAGTTTGATTGGTTTTACGATAATCTTCAAAATAACCATCAACCATCATCGTAATTTGGCCAATAGTTGAGTCTGCAGTATGTCGAAGCTTACCCTTTCGGTCACTAGAAAAATGATATATTATACAAAATAGGTAGGTAACTCATAATATATTAACAAACAAAAGGTTGACACCAAAACTTCCAAAGCATTATTTATTACCATAACACAAAAGCTTTCATAACATCCTACTAAATAATTTTCAGAAAATTTCGCACGAACATCGCTACAAAACTTTAAAATTATCAAAATTCCTTACATAACGCTCGCTTTAGATAAATGTAATTCTTCGCATATTTCTGATACTACCCTGCAGGGGGCGCTGGGGGCGCTTCCGGCTAATGACAGTGGATAAACGACGTCACATCCGGTTAGCTTTGTGCTCGATCGCTCCATTTCCTACGGAGAAGGCTTTAGACACGTTTAATGGGTGCATTTGTTAAATAGATGAGTTCACTTTTATTATGATGTTTGTTAATTTTAATTGTGTTTGTAGATGATTATGTAAACTGTCTGAAGGATTTTTCAAAAAGAGTGACCGCACTCGAGGTATTTTGAGTATGTTTCGTTATGCTGTAATCTTTCTTAGAAAATGCAACTAACTAACTATATTGATCGAAGTGAAAAATCTCATATTGTTTTGACAGAGAACTACAAATAACATTCACAAAAGTCGGTAATAAAATAAAAAACCTCTATTCTACATACACACGTGATTAATATTTTACATTATACACAAGATATTAATTTTATCTTATCGAGGCCTAGTGAAAACCTCGTAAGTGTAAAAGATGTAACTTTTCAGGAAGAGGACATAGCCTACGCATTGCGACGTCACTTACCTAGAAACGCAATAAAATTAAGCAAAAATGCATTTCCGAGTTTTTCACCCAAAGACCATACTTAAATAAACTCATGACATCCAAAGTCTTCAAATCACAACTTTCATCATAAATTGTCACTAAAATCGGAAAGCACCATTAAACTCAGAATTGCCACTCAAACGCCCTAATTATAGTCGCATCGTTAATTTCGCGCGAAATCAAGAAAATACCCATAAGTTACGAGCTTCAGGGGAAAAATAATTAAAAAATACAAAATGGCGCCTTTTAATGACCGCTTTTTAAGTAGCTGTAGTGGCCTTTTTTATTTTGACGGTGAATGTTTAGGAGTTCTGTGTAGGAATTTTGTATGAAATAATTGGGCGAGTTTCTGGTTGATTTAGTCACGTGTAGTATGGTAACATTTGGATTTGCGTGATAAAATATTTCTGGTTGGCAAAGAAAATCATGCAATACCTACCTAAAGAGAAAATATACATGTTTTACTTTAAGATTATGTACTCAAGATGCCAATAGGCAATATGACGAGGAATACTTTGTCTTTTCATTTATTAATTCAATAATTTATGTACACATTAACAAAATCATAGGAGAACAGAAATAGTAGTAAAAAGAAGCGCATAGGCTCTCTTATGTATTGTGTAGCTAATCTTTTCCAGCATAACAGAAATCATATCTTCATTTTATTAATTCATCTTATCTTGTTGTTACAGGAACTTTTGGAAAAGCGCATCAAGCAGTTGGAAGCGCAACTTGAAGAAGAGAAGAGAAGGACGCAGAGGGAACGCATGGCCGTCACCAAGTTACAGAACAAACTTATTAAGGTTAGTTTCAAATTTATTTGTTTTTAATTGTTTGTGTTTAAATTATCAGTAAATAGTTTTAAACCAGGTTAAAAGTTTTGGGGATCAAGGATGATTGAACCTAATGTACCAATAGTACCTATAGTACCTAAGCTGTGCGTTAAGCGATTATCTTTGTGTCATCATTATGTACTTAAATTAGCTGTCCCCGCAATATCAGGAAGATATTCATCATACTATCAACTTACTTATACTCCAGCTATCTTTTGTTTCATAAAATATTACCTAAGCAAAGGCTTAATTTTTAATTTAACAAATAAATAACAATTGCTATCTTCCAACCCATTTTTCGTACACAAAAATATCTAACTGCATCTTTATACCACTTAAAATAAAACCCCTTAAATTTTCAATAAAATAAACAAAGGTACTCCAATCATCTTCAATCTTCAGAAACAATAGACAGCCGGCTGATTGAAACCTTTTAAAGGATTAGCTATGACTGAGAGGAGAATTGATTGAATTTTTCGTTTGCACTCAATCTAAGGGGTAACCCGGCAGTTAAATATAGCTGTTAGATAGAAACAATTATGGGATGTCACCGTGTCGGTTGCTATGGTTACCTGAGTTGATGGAAAAGGGTTTTTTGTCATCAATAAATGGGTATAATGAAAAGTGTGTTGGTGAATCGGTGAATTAGTCTTTTTACAAAATAACATTTTAGATACCATTACTGCACCGCTTAGCTGTTTTAACGCATCTTGCAGGGAACTTCTGCTCGTCCCCAGATATATAAAATAACCCATATTTCTCGGGAATAATGTAGCTTTCCAACAGTGAAAGAATTTTTCAAACATTGTCAGTAGTTTCGAAGCGTTAAACGTGCAAACAAAAAAGTTTCCTTTTTATTACATTGGTAGATAACAAAGAAAACATTTTCAAATTGATTTCATTAGAGTCATATTCACACATTGCCTGTTGTATTGCATTTTTTTGCACATAGGTACAAACATATTCTGAAACACTTAGCCATTGTAAATTCGTGGACTTTAAATTATCTTCACGGAAAATCACAATATCTCACTACAAGCCGTCAGTAATAAAACACCTATCCTCACAATAGCTAATCACGGTATACTGAACCCGTTTACACAAGTACATCGCTCAACAGACTTCACCTTAACGACTCGACACTCGTCAATATTTGGCTTCTATTAATTAAAGCTCTCCCCTATAGGCGGCCGATTCGAGGAATCTCGAGCTTAACTACATAGACTAAAATGTTATATTGTGTAGATGCGACAAGGCTTATGTCATCTGAGACTTCCGTATCTAGTTAATTTTGCCTACATGGATATGGATACAAAGAATGACAAAAGAGGCCCTAGCTTAAAAAGAAAAATCGTTCTCTTTGACGCGAGTGTCAGCCCGGCCAGGTAGTAACATAATGCAACGCAACTTTTATTTGCAAAAACAATAGTTCAAAGCATAAGCAAATCAAATTAATGTACCTAATGCAATGTTAAGTTTATAAAAGATAGTCCCAAAAACTCTCGCACTTCACCACTTCCTATGTGCTTTAGCCTAGAAGAAGAAATATTAGAACAAATGCCCCAGCAACACAACAGTTTTTTTACTAAGTACTAAGGCTACTATCCTGAAATATTTTCAACACAATAACTGCTATCTATCAGTTCCTTTACCACCTACTTAATTTGGTCACAATAAACTGTCCTGTCTCAAGTTCTTACTCTATATCCCTGTCTATATCGATTGTTCAATTAAAATGGTGTCCGAAAAAATCAGCAGAAAATGCGTTTTTTGCTCGTTTCAGCTGCCATGAGCCAATAAACGATATAATACTTATTTTAACTGAGTTTTATTGATGTTTGCCGGGATATTGAACTGTTGTTTAAACATGGTACTGGTTTGCTTACAATACGTAGTCAGGAATATTTGTATAAGAGTAACACACTTCAGATTAAACAGTTGGCCTACAGTTAGAAGACAATTGTTTTTAAAGAAAATCTTGATTCCAATCAAGGTTGTTAGTCGGTCTGATACCGGCTAAATACCTGATCTTTATAATGTGCGTACTGCCATTCATCTTCATACTGATTTATGAGCTCAAACAAAGTATCCGCCGACTAAAAGTTTGCAGTGTGCTCTTAAAGCATGTTTGCAGTTGAAATTTCAATATATCGATGTTATTCTGGTCAAAGGGATGAAAAAATGCTCCGTTTATAGAGGGTGCTAGTCACGTATTGTTGTTGTTTTTTTGTCGTTTTTGGTAAAACTGATGTTTCGGGACAAAGGGGTTAATGTTTTGAGTGTTCAGTGGAAAAGTAGACAGAACTTGCTTTATTCAAAACGATTGCACCCAAATTCGAACTATAATATTATCAATTATTTTTCATCTACTTATTTACTGTTCTTTAAAGACTTCGACTAAGATATTTACTATCAGCTTCCATAGGTAGTTTCACCCACATTCCGTTGGAAGTAGTCCGCGTAGCTGAAACAAAAATACACGTAGCCTTCCTTGAAAAATGGGCGATCTAAAACTGAACGAGAAAGAATGAGAATTTTTCAAATCGAACTTGTAGATAGGTTATAATATATTAGTAAGTACCTAATCCCTTGAAGAATCCTTAAGCTCACAATATCAAAAAATCTGGTTATATGACTGCAAGATACAGTCCTTTACAATAATCTTACAGCAAGTGTCGCCATCTATATCGTCTTGTCGTTTGCCGAACCTCGCCGCAGTTACAGTAACTTGTAACGACCCAATTAGTGCCGCGGTTCGTCTGCGGTTTGGGTTCGATTCCCATTTTGATACAGACATTTATTGTAAGTAGAGAAGAGACGATTTGTCGATTGTGGTCCTGTTGATCTTACCTATTCTATACTAATATAATGAAGAGGAAACATTTTATGTGTGTAATACAGGCTATATTTTATCCCGGTACGGGTAGTAGTTCCCACGGGACGCGGGTGAATCCGCGGGAAAACGGCTAGTTAGTATCTGTTTTGCCAAAAAAATCAATAACTACACAAAAAAACATAAGAGAAGTAAATAAAATATGTTTTATATATATGTATGTTCTCTCCAAACAACTTTAGCTTATAGTCCGGAAAGTGCTTGAGAATATGAACAACACATAATACATTTTTGTCCCTCTACAGGACACAGGTTTCTTATCATACACTAAAGGAATTAGCGTTAATATTTATTATAGTTTGGTACTTACTCAATAAGCACCTTTGCCATCGTCCAGCAGTGGACGTCATTCAGCAGAAACGACGACTCATTGATTGAAAACCGCAAATCAAACAAAAATCACAGTCGGCTTCCAACACCATAAAAATCCGCGAATCCCAATAATAATCGCTATTCGCTGGTAAAAACAAAACGAGTGTAACAGTACAATTTGACGCAACCAATCAGCGGACGAATTCCCAACAGATTTTATGTACCGGGGTTTGTGAAGCACAAAGGTAGATGGATGTTTTTGTTGATGCGCGTGAAAATACTTTGATGAAGCAGGCATATAGTTGTGATAGTTTATACCTCTTTCTTGTATGTATTGATATTCAGCTGATTCTAAATGGGAATATCCAAAAGTGTACAATAGATAAACTTTATTCCAGATTTCAAAATTACGAAATCATATTGGGATGAACCAAAGATTCATGTCGATTCGTAATGACAAAACAATTGAAAAATAGGCATAAATTAAATAATTAGAATTATTATTTTTTTATTTTTGCTGAATTAAATATATTTTTCTGATTAACATAATCCTATTTCACAGGTGAATAAATACTAAGATATTTTCAGCTTTCTGAAATAAGCTGAATCGTTATCTCGATTTTTTTGCTATTATAAGCGGACATATAACTTCTTTTATAATTATAACATTAACTAGCTATAGAAAGGCTCTTACAATACCATAATTACCACTCAATTAACCGCAATTAAACCTCCTACACTTTGTAACCTAACCCCAAACTTCCACTTTCGCAGTCTCCATTAGTTTTAACACTAAAACATTTATTTCACATGCAGATTCCATTAGGAGTGTAAAACTTGGCGCTGAAGCTCCAGGGTCCAAGTCTTAGCAAACAGCGTCTTTCGTTTGTAGTCTGTCTGTGTTTAGATTTGTGCTGAGACTGTGGACAGGCGGACATAGTAAATAGAGATAGGTATATTAAATATACTCGTATGTACGGATGGTGGCTGTGGGGTGTTGTTGAATGAAAATATGGTAGGGTTTTGGTTATGATAAATAGATGTGATAGTGTACTTAGTGTGTTAAAGTTGAAATGAAATAAATCCGTTTATCTATGTATAATATTATAAAGAAGAAAGATTTGATTGTTCGTTTGTTTGACATGAGTATTCTCCAAAACGACTTCACAGATTTGAATAATTCTTTCATTGTTTTGTCTTATATGTTTTAGTCATAAAATAGAATATACATAGATTTTATGGGTTTGTAACTTTAACATTAATGGAATTGATTGAATTATCTAACTGTTAATCGTATATAGAAGGTTCTAGAATAGATGCAACAATCACAAAACAACCTTCTCACTTACAAAACATGATCGCCAACTAATTCAAACCACGTACAAACAATAAATCTCATTGTTACAACTCAGATTGTAAGCACAACTTCTGCAAAATGCTCAGACAATACAATATACCTATGTATGTATATGTGTTGAGTCGATGTCACCAACAGCTGGTAACTTAATCGGTCGATAAATGAGAATTTCTTTAGCTTCGAGGCGGGTATATGGTGTGTCCATTTTTTTTATTTGAAATCTGGGAAACAAATTCTTAGGCAAAAATTTTAATTATTGTTTACTATCTGTTTGACACGTTTCCTGGAGGAACTTCTTCCCATACCCGGACAAACTATAACCTATTTTACTCGGGAGTAGTCTAGCTTCTCCACTGTGAAATAATTTTTGAAATCAGTTTAGTAGTTTGAGAGCCTTTTGGGTACAAACAGAGATATGGAGCCTCTTTATTACCTATATTAGTATTCCAAAATAATAAAGTTTGTATTTATTTTAAACGAAGGTTTTCCTAAATCGGTCTATTATTTTGTTGGTGAAATCGAGCATGAGTTTAGATTTTCCTAACATACTCCATGTACGGAGTTTAGGATTAAAGGCTGGACAAGGATTTAGGCAGACAATATATAGGGATGAATACACTTATTGCAAAATGTCTGGAGAAGTTCTTAATAGAGTATATGTAGGGGAATATGAATGAGTGTCTGATAGAGAGATTCTGTGAAAACTTTGTTATTTAAATGGAGTGTTAGATCATGTATGTAGTTTTGAGAGTATTTAAACGCCGAATACATTGCTATGTAAAAAAATGTTTTCAACTATGGGAATGTGCTGTAATAAGCCAAATTTACCAACACTGAAACAAACGTTATAATAACTAGATTTTTTAAACAAATAATTCTACATAGTTTAGGGATTTTTTGACGCGTTTTTCTCAATTCGTAAAAAACGGAAAAGAAATTAAACCACTCGTATCAAACATTGTAAATTCCTAAAATGAAGCGAAGTCAAAATACAGACGACATAAGTCCTAAAATAAAACAAAGGAATGTAAGTCAATACCTACATAGTTACATACTAATTAAAGTTCCGATCCTGCCGTGCTGACCGTAACATTGTACGAGTACAGACAGACAAACAGACTACGTTTTATTACACAGTGTAAGTAAGTAGCTGAACGGAATTCTGAAATAGGGTTGTGAGTATTAAGAAGACAATGTTGATTGTAGAATTACGTGAGATGTAACTTTGTATGGATTTTTGAGTATAAGACTTACATTTGTACTTAGAGGGATTATATTTTAACAATTTTAATGAATAAAAAAAAAATGCATCAAATAGTAGTCCAGTTGTATTGAAAGTCGACCGTAGCACAGCTGTGAAAAGGCTCAGCAGATGATGATGATCAAATAGTAATCATGAAAAGTCACAGTGTCAGAGATTTTGATAATAGAAAAATCTGGTGTCATTTTTTCAGAAACCTAAATATGAATTGTCATGCTTATGTCACCACAAATTCATATCCTTTTTATCCCTTTCTAAATGTTATCTGTATTAAATAGCATCCTGTCATTACCCTCTGATCCAACAGCCGAGACAAATCGCCAAGGAAACATACAAATGAATCAATCCCTCTTCTAATTAGCCACGAAGCCGGCGCGCGCGCAGCTCAAAAGCAGCCGCGTGCGCAGGAATGCGCGTGACCAATGCAATTAGAGAGTCTTTCAGGCGGATGCCTTACTTGCATTACTTTAGGTATTTAACTCTAAATTCCCCTATTTACACCCTTCAATTTTGCATCCTAATTTCAAGGTAATAAAGACTAATTTTGATCAGTAATTGATTTCGCAATTCTTGGCTGCAAAAAGTTTTAAGCACCAAATGTCGGCAAGCGGTTTTGTGTTTTGTTTTTAAGAATGTAAGGTTGGAATTTAAATGACAGGTGGATGGGGAAGTTTCTTTGGCAGTTCTCCAGAATGCCATTCCTCACATTCGCAGTCGTATATTTTGATTGCGAAGTTGTGACACCTTTGGACATTTATCATTGTTTTTGATATTATAATACTATGGTTACTCTGTATGGTGAATTATTTTATTGAGTGCGTAAAGTTGTGGGTTTATTCCTGGTTTGGGTATAAAATAAATAGGGCTATTCTTGATTAATTTATTTAACGATTTAAACGATTCATTTATTTCATGTCAAATGTCAAATTTCAAATCAATCAAATTATTTCTTCAACACAGTTAACGAAATTCCGTAAAAATCTATCAATTTCGTAAACTATGAAGCAAAACTAGAGGTATTTACAGCTTAATATTTTTTGGAAAACTACCCAATAATTCATTGACTTCCCAAATTAATTTCACCCCCCATATCTGGAGATCGAGTATAGCAATCATCGTAACATGTCCCTGCTAATCAAAGTTAAGGGATTCAATTAAACAGAGACAAGATGACCCGACACCCTTGTTTCAGACAAGATCTTTATGTTTCTCCGACCCTTCTGGGGGTTTACGCACTAGGTTGATTATACGCAGCGTTTTGTATCGACACGACGTTATAAAATATTTGTATAAAAACAGTAACAATGGAAATTGTGATAATTATTTATTTAATACTTTATGTACACAGTTACACTCAGAACACAGAGAAGCAGAAAAATATGTAGTATAGTTATCGGCACGAATCTTGAGATCTGACCTTCAGCTGCGCAGAAGTAATTTATTGGGTCCCTTTTGTAGTATGAGGTGAGGCGCGGGGGCGGGCTAAAGCGGTGATTGGCCCGCAGTGCATCGCGTCATAGCCGTCACTCGGGATTGGTTCTTTGCTAATAAATCACTTCTGCGCAAATGTAGCATAGATAACTATACATAGGCACAGCTTGTTTCATATGATTTTTTAAAAGCAGGCCTGTTATTATGTTTGGTAGCCCCGAAAACAATTACGATTTTGACGTATACCTACATTTTTAAATAAACCATAGCATAAGAGTAACAGATTTATATTTATTGTAATTTAAAATCAGATTGCAAAAAATATATTATGAAAAGTTACACTTCTGCAATTTTGTCTTGAATGATTTCTTCTCATAATATGATTTTCTTCTTTTCGTCAGCACAAAATAGCCGCGTTTTTCCCACCCAGTGCGTTACTTGTCAATTGACGATCTCAAGCACGTCTAGTGATGTAATTGTTTCTTATTCCCGTGTCACATCAAGATGCCCGTTTGTAACAAACAATTATACAGCACCAATATAATGCTGTTATGGATCTACAGGGATTCATTGAATATTTATAGATATTGTCCCGTCAGGGTTCTGAGATGGGTACCTACTTGAAATATTTCGTTGGATTCGGGTAGCATTTGAAGTAAGGATTTGGGAAGTTGACTCTTGTTTTTTTTGTTTTAAACTTTGCAATATCGTTTAATTTTTTATGGATCCCAAGATTACTTCGAGAAATAAAAAAAAAACAGGTTTAGACTAGACTAGACTAAAACAGATTTAGACTAGACTAGACCTAGTTTGAAAAACTTTTAAGTTTTAAAATGATATATGTGTGTATTTACGACTTTGTCTTGTTCAGACTAAGTTGGTATTAATAGCCATGCATAAATACAAACATACTTATTGCAAGGTAAAATGATTTATAGACGCTCTTCTTTAAATGTCACTCCCATAACGAAATCAATTTCCATACCCGTAAATAGCGATGACATTCATGTCTGAATAAATTCACTTATTCTAGATATAGGTCGCGCCATATTGGATTCAGCTTCCAAGCTTTTAACGAAATTATTTATCGACACAGCACAACACTATTAGGTGTCGATATTTTTTATTCACGTGTTTTGCTCTTGTTTTGTCGATAATTTAGTTATGCTGCTTTTACTATGCTTTTAGTTTGTGTAAAATGTAATTATTTGAAAATGGATTCTATGTAGGAAAAAGGAAAACTTAAAAATGAGGCACAAAATGTGTAGCATGAATGTTTTAGTTCAATACTGAATGGTGTTCAGATATGATGTACATACCAGAACGTTATATTACCTTTCTTAGCTTGTTGTGAATTTATGTACCTACCTAAGTTCCTATCTAAATTGGCCGGACTAACCGTTACATCTTATGTAGATTCAGATTGATTTAATTCCGTAATTGGGCTTATAGGATGATCTTAAAAGAGACTGAAAGCTACAATTGTATGTCTAAAATGCATCTATACATTTAGAATACCACCCCCTTTTTGTTAAACTACTTCAAAAATCATCAAATGACCCCTCCCGCTGTGGGTTAGCAGCGTTGAGGGAGTGTCAGGCTCTTACTGACTAAAAACCGTCGTGTTCCGTCGTAGGCCTTTTATGTACCAGGGCCGCGGTAACTCTTTCGAACAATCCCGCAGCCCAGAATACCACCCCTTCACACCACCACCAATTATAGTACAATGTCATTACATAAACCTATAAAATTCGTCCGTCCGTCCGTATCACTATTTCCGCTCCACATCAAAGTGCGTTCGTAAAGAAGAATCAATAAATACTAGTTATATTATGCGGTGTTGTCTGCACCTGTTTCTCTATAGTTCTAAGAAGTTCTTTTTTAAAAGTCACTGGGATGAAAAGATAGTGTCTCTGTGGTCGCGTGACAGATGTGAACTGTTTTCTTTTTCAGGAAGGAGAAAAGACAATGCTTTGGTTTTTATTATGTGGAAATGTGTGATCTAGTATTATAATGTGCTAGACTTAAAATAATTAAATACCGATGTTTGATAAGTTTTATTTAGTTGCGAAATTGAAGAATATACTGTACTTTAAAACTGAATGATTTGTTGCTGGTTTGAACGCGCTAGTCTCATGAACTTCTGGACCGATTTCAATAGTTGTTTCAGCATTACGTAGCTTATTTATCAAAAGGAAGCTATATAGACTATTTTTTATCGGGTATCTGCAGTAATATCTATCGGACGTGGTTAGACCCGCTGACTGAAGATGTTTTTTTTTTTATAGAGAATCAACAATAATTTTCCTCTTTCTCTCCAATTATGTTCTAAATCTTGGAATTCTTTGTCTCGATTGTGGTTCAAAGGTTCTTATTTGACTTACCTCTGAGAAGAAATGTCAAATTAAAGTCAGGGATAGTCAACTTAAAGCCCAGACGAAATAAATCACGTATTCTTTTGTATTACATCAATGCAGTAGTGTCTAGCCTTGAAGAAAGAGCTAAATTGAATTGAGTAGGTACACCTGTTCTAACAGACAAAATTCAGACACCAGTCAACGTGCAAACCCTTGGCTTTAGAAGGTCAATGACCTCTGAAACTAAAAGTTTACGATGTTGAAATAATATGTCTTGAACAACATATTGTGAAGAGATTTAGACGCCTTCTATACTAATATAATAAAGAGGACACATTTTTTGTTTGTACCTTAGAGGCGAAACTACTGAGCAGATTTGAAAAATTCTTTCACTGTTGGAAAGCTACACTCTTCCCGAATAATACGTATAGGTTTTATTTCATCCCGGTATGGACAGAAGCTTCCACAGCAACCGTGTGAAACCGCGTTTAAACGACTAGTTACTTATTAGAGCTAATATCAGAATTCAAACCATCAATAGATAGATTATAGAAATCGGCCAATCGTTTTCCAAACAAGAACCGAATACATAGCCTTTTTTTGTTCCTCAAGCCTCTATAACAAAACAAAAGACAACCAACAGAACAAATGACCATCCTATAATCCGAACCCATGAAACAAACGCACATAATCTAGCCACGGCAATATTCGGACCCTCAATACAAATGGCTGGTCAAGCCTATAAGCGATGGCTGTCGTTTATCATACACATTATTGCACCTATGAAGTGCCCCATAAGAGAAAATTAACCATGGATGGGAAGTGCGAAAAATTACGTGGTTTTATGGGAAAATAGCTTTTTTGGTAATGACCCATTGGAGGATGACAGGTGACAAGTGTGTTAAGGATTGTCTCATGCTTACCTATAGCAAAGATATTGGAAGGGGCATTTTAAAGCTACCCTTTCGACCGACGCGACGCGACGATCCCGTGGTTCCGAAGACAGAGTGCATTAAACTTATCGTCAAATAACTTTGACGACTTGACTTATAGCTAACTTCGGAATGGCAGAAAGTAATAACAGAACTGTGTACAAAAATATCATAGGAATAAACCTGCAATCACCAAATTGTTATAACCTAAAAATTCTGTACAACATTTTAACACTCTGCAACGTAAGTTTAATTGAACAAAATATTCTACGCCATAGTTTTCGACACAACTGCAGCACAGGATCACTTCTTTTCATACTAACTTTGCAAAGATTTGTCCGTGCAAATTCTCGCTACTTAGCTGCAGAAAGCAAGACTAAAATTTATTCAAACAAGCTTCATTTTCAAAGGGAAATGCAAATATTTAGTGTTTATGATCCCCAGTGGTGAGACCGCCATTTGCTTTGCTTCTTAATGTGAGAAGATTATTCTTCTTCTGCTGTTTTGTTTGAAAAGGACGTGAAGTTTTCTTGGTAATGAAGACTAAGTATTGGTAAAACATTGTGCGAAAAGACCTGTTCACGGTGGATTGCTAAGTCTCTGTATGTCTAGAATGGAATTTTGTACTGTAAGCTGTTTGAATCAAGGATGATGTAGTCAGAATAATTGTGGTCTTTAAAATATATATCTGGTATTGATGAATCAGCGTAGGTAAAAATCTATAAAACATAACTGCAAATTAATTTGTCATTTCATTTCCGAAGCTTCTTTTATACCTTACAACCATCCAACTACCAGAAGCAGAAATATAAGTAAGTATTTAAAAACTTTTTCATGAACAAAATCTGCAGCCGAGAGAATTTAAATTTTAATTAATAACATTTCCTTGCTCCTTACAATTTCAAAGGAACTTTTCCATTCAATAAAACTTGCGAATACCTTCGAATCTTTGCAAATTAATTGCATTTTCAACAACCTTATGTTGTGAGCAATAAGGTCGATATTTGCTTGTTGTTATAAGATATGTAGTCGAGAGAGGGCAGTAAGAAATTATTAGACGTGTCCCGTCGTTAGAAATCAAAACATTAGAAACTTTGGTAAGAAGGGTAAATACCCGACTGTTGTGAATTAGAACGTGGTATGTTGCGTTTACTGTTTATAAAATCATTGCCTACGAAAATAGTAAAGGATTTGAACTGATTTTATTCGAACTGACATATTTGAAATTGAGTTATTTAATGTAATATGACGATTTTTTTTACTTTGTCACTTTTTCTAGTTCTAGCTTTGTTCTCAAACTGTCAGTTTTGAGTTAAAACTGAACAAGGTTGTAGCCTTGTAATGCTATTTATATTACCTACTGACCTAAAAAAAAACATGATTCAGCTTAACCACAAAGGCACATAAAGCTTACTAACGTATTTTCTTCGAACAACTAAAATATAGTTACGTTTTGTCTGCATACCCGGTTCTCTCAGTGAGCAACCTCTTCCAAAACATGGAATCTGCTCGTGTATAATTACGAGGTAAATGAGCGTGACCGAGAAGGGGCAGGTTCAACCCTTCACTCCACATTTATTGTTTTAAATAAACTTGTAAACAGATACAACTTATAATTGCAAGGGTTGATTTTGAGTTTTACGATAATAACAAGAAATATTTTGCGGTGAGATTTGAGACGATATGAAATTCGAATTGCTAATGCTAATTGTAATTCAATCGCTGTTGCTATCATCATTGGACCCCCGACCCTTATTTATCTTAAATTAATTTGAGGTGCAGGTCTTCTTTACTCTTATTAGCTCACCAACACGCATTCCCAGCGCAGTGGGTTGGTATCCATGGGTTAATCGCCCAACTTGAGGGAGGCCTATATCCAACAGTTGAGGTATTTAGGTTGTTAAGACGATGTGTAGACATCGTTATTGACTTAGTTTGCTTGTTTAAACGAATAAAAGGAACAGAAAGCTACATGACACAACAAAGTTAAAGTACATAAGGAAAAAAGGAAAACCGACTCTCTTCCAAACTGTTGCAGTTTAAGCCAAAAATATTCAAAACAAAAATCACCAACCTACCTAAAAATGCAAATTCCACAAGAGTATAAACAGTGACATCCCATGGTGTCCCATAAAAGGCAATGGTTGCCATCTCGACGAACATAAACAAGGCTAGTCGCGAACCAACGTAACCAGATTTTGGACAATTAATTTTACAAATTAATGAAGGGGACTCCAGTTAATAGGTGGTCATTTTACTTGCTAATACAGTACACATATGTTTGAGAGCAAAATTTTAAGGTCTTCTGAGGTCTGCCGTTTGTAATTTAACGGTTTGTTTTCGGCAAAATGACAGCTGGTGGGAATTAATTTTAAGGGTGTTCTTTTTCGGTGTTGAGAATGGGTGGTAAAATCTTTAGGCCGTAATATGGTAAGGGGTTTTTTATATCATCTGAATAAAAAATATATTTTTGAAGACTTGCTGAATCTGTAGACAATTATTTCAATGTTTCTTTAAAGAAGCAGAATGATCTGTGTTGTCATTACGATGTTAGCCGATTATACCTACTCTTAATTTTGACCGACAAATAATAAACATTATTGATTTGGACGTTCCAATTCCTAAGTAGTAAATGGTTACTGTCGAGGTATATAACACTCATCATAAATAATATCTATGTTTAGCTAGTCTGTTATTGGTTGATGATTAAGTTTCCCACCAACATTCACTTAATGAAGGGTTTCTCCTTATTCTAATTTTGGAGTTGAAAAAGTGCTGATTCACGGCTTAATTTGAACAAAGGTTTTCGAAGCCCTCTCCAAATCATAGCCACTTAGAACCTATTTCATCCCCAAAAAGGCACATTCCCGTACATTGACACATCACCGGAGAACCAGGTTAAGCTAAGGTTACACGTGTTGTATCTTTTATTCAAGTGAACAGCTCCCTCGATGTAGCCGTGCCTTAATTAAGGGTGTAGCACCTGCTTTAATCACAACGGCATTATACATACATTTGTATGTCGTTTTAATTAGTGATGCTTTGGTTCTGTTAAGGGAGAGAAGAGAGTAAATAGGGCATTGGATTTGTAAGGTGTAAATTATGTCAAGCCTGTTTTGATCACGGCTCAATAAGACTGGTTCCAATGTATTTCTAGGACTTGAAGAAAAATTGGCATAGATTTTGGCCAGTATTACCCAGAAGTCGGGAAAAAATAACATGTTTTACAGGTAACAATATCACCTGCCTCTCTTTTGTAAGTTTTTTTTTATATAATAAAACGTCCTTAAATAAACACGACGTGTCCAAAAATTTACGCTTTTGCCATAATAATACTAAAACAGCGAATTTTAGGCGGCCTAAAATGTTACCGTAAGCAATTTGTTTGCAAAAATAATAAAGACATAAAATTCGCGCCCACATACAAAACTTGGTTTAAAAATAATATAATTTTAAGCGTATATGTCGAAACCGAATTATGTTATTACATTTAATATAGCTTTTTTATGTAATATTGTCGTAAATTGCGCATCTGAGGTCCGGTCACTGACCGCTTGAGAAGCTGGGGTGACGCTCCGAGGCCGCTAAGATGCCGCTACAAGGCGAATAGCAGAACCTATTGTTTGTGCACGTAGTTCATGGGCAAGCACGTCTGTCGTTTATTGGAAAATAAATGTTTATTTTAACAGCGATTTTGTTAAACTATGTGTAAGTTTAATTACTTTTAGCGATTACTTAAGATAATGGACGGTTGAGGAATGGTCAATGTTTGTAAAGGGTTTCTTTGCAGACAGTAATGAAGCGTTTCAGTTTTGATTTTAAGTATATTGGGAAGCCGTCTCTGTTATTAGTCAAGACTTTTTTTTTAATTTTTCATATTGTTTCAAATCATTATTGTTAATATTTTATGGCAGGTTAAAACAAAGCTAATGCGACGACTAGTAACAGGAAATAGCAAAAGCATTTAATATTTCAATTTCGCGCTACTTGTTCAAGCATTCACTTTAAATAAACCTTCGTCATTCGCCAAGAAGCAGCATTTTAGTCATAAATACGGACCCATGATCCAAATATTAATTTATATCACCCACCTCCGCGGTCAGCGGCCGCAGGTGCGAATAATACCTTTACAAATGATCCCCACAATGACAAGTGACGCCGGAGGACAATGTTTGTATAGATCCTGTAAACTGTTTGAACGAGACGAGCTTGCAAATGATTAATTATTGTCCATCTCTGTTTGTGTCAGCTTACGTGGTAAGCAAAAAGTTTTGTTTACGGTTTGGACCGGCTGGATGTGTCCAAAATCTTGGTGCAAAAAAAAGGTATTTAATTCCAAAAAAGACGTACACTAGACAGAGGTGTAATTTTAGATTGAAAGGACTGATTATCACATTTGTGTTATGGAGCTCTTATTTCCCCAGTTTCCATAAATTATATTGAGTAATGTTGAAATAGCTACATTGCATTTATTACGTATCTTCATTTTGTCATGGTTTATATGATCTTTAAAGACCTCTTAGATAAGTCTTTCTAAGGCACTGTATATTTCAAAGAACACAACTTTTTTGATAAGCTTCAATAAAATTTTGTAATTGATCTCGTATAAGTATGCTAATGACAGCCCATTAACATCTAAGTACAACTTTACTAAATAGCCTCCGTTAAAAGTACAGGTATTTAACAAACATTATCGTTTCGCGTTTAAATCCAAGCGCAGTAACAATTTCATATTTCAGATCCTAATTACAACATTATTAGAGTAAGAACATTGTGTTACCAGAAAATGTGCTCGGTTTGTGTTGTGGTACAAGTGTGAGAGTACAGCGAATAACAGACCACAATAATATCATCAAAACCTTCTCCTAAAACATAAACATATTGTGCTGAAAACCACATAAAAATCGGTTCAGCCGAACGTGAGATAATCGCGCACAAACATACATACATACAGGTGATATAGGTCAATTTGGGAACCTCCTTTTTTAATTAAAAAATTAACAACTTTTAACCTTATTCGATATAATATCGAATCGGTAACGATAGATATTACATTAAACGCCTTCCCCTCTTCTAACTATTTTGCTGTGCTCATCACGGTCCATAATTGTGTCTACCTCTATTATTTTATATTTTCCACCAAATGTACATTATGGAATGCAATAAATGATATGATATGATATAACAAACACTCTTTCCCGCTTAAATTACTAGGTAGATGTTGATATAGTCCAGGCACTTGAATGAAACTTAGCTAAAAAAAGTCCAGATATATGTTATATAAACACTTATATTACAGGTCCATAATACTGCATAATTTAAGGGTTATCAATATTCGACGCTCTATTTTATAACTTGGACCAACAATTTTCCGCAAAATTAAATCTGCGCGGTTGCTCATGGTAGACATTAAAATTACATACAGACATTCAAATACGTACATTCGTGTTGTGGTAGGAAGTACCCGCGTGCATTATTTTCGTATTTTCAGCGTTTTCAGCACTGAATGTTTCAGCCAATGTAAAGGGTTTTGTATGGAGTTTGTGTTGATCGTAGTAATTTATTATGGGAATTTTGGGTAGGATATATTATGTACCAGCTTTATCTCGCGTAACGCCTGTCGTGTGTAATATGCCTATTTTCTGTCACAATTAATTTAGAGTACCTCATTGTATTATCTTGTTTTTACCTATGCCTGTATAGCGATTTTGGATGTAGATACTTTTGTCTATATAATTACATATATGCAATGTTCTGGATACCTGCTCAGTTCAACCATGTAAAACGGTAAACATGTTTTTCGTAGTTAATAATCACGGTACTGGGAGTAGCGTGATCTAGCCTTTAAAAAGTTCTGAATAACGCGTGTTTCTTGAACAATTTTCTTTTTCTTTTATTCTTGCGTGCTTAAATGAATTGATATGTCAGTATTCAAACTAGTTTCCGTGTAAACCAACACTTTCTCTTTTCAGCAAATAAATTGAAATGCAAGTGTGCACCTATACTTAAAGGTACCTATTCCCCGAACGAATATACTTTATAGCCTTATAAATTTAGCTATGAATTTATTTGAACGCTATTACTTTGGGATAAGGGTGATATTCCTTTGATATAAAATTAAGTAAATTCGAGCAAGTTAGCGGGAGGGTAATAAAATGACGCTTAGTTCACTGTAATTGCTTTGCTACGTGAGTTTTATATTATTAACTGAATTAAAATGTGTTTCTTTTTCAAATCGATTGAGAATAGCGAGCCATTATTTTATTAGATGCGGAGTCATGACTTTTTAATAGCTTTCTGCGGAATATATTTTTGCAGCTGCGTTGCTAATAAATTTCTAATTTAGTGTTTGTGCAATTAATTTAGAAGACATAACCCATAAGTACATAGACTTTGACTCTTTTTTAGACGTGGGTTGGATGACAAACCACAGTCTTTGCACTGGTGTGTCGGAGTCGTTAAACTAAAATACAAAAAATATAATTTTCTCTATCACTACGAAATTCCTTTACTGAAACTATGTGTACAAGCTATCCATCATAACGTTATTAACATGAATATTATTAACATTAATAGAGTCGTGTTAGGATACCGCACGTATCGATTTGCAGGCATCCGAGTAAATTGGTCCAGCAGATTGGACGTAATTGGTACAATAGATCGTCTACAGCAGTGGTAGACTGATGAGAAACATCTTTAGGTGGCTAGACTGTGTACAATGTCTACCTAGGACGTTGTTTTTTGTAGGGGTAGAGATGAAAAAAACTCGAAAATATAATGAGTTCCTTTTGAGATTAAAAATAATGACAGTTGGGTGCTTTGCAAATATTATTCTTTAATTATAAAATTGATGCTGCTAAGTTCAGCGAAGTCTAGAAATAAAGAGAGCAAAAACCAGAGCCTCTTTCTATCTGGCGTAAATAATGGCTACAATTATTTTGTTTACTTAATATTTAATAATATCTATAAGACAATTTTTATTATATATTTTAAATAATGGCGATCCTATCCTATATCTAAAAGACTTGAATTTTCTCTGAAAACCTGTAGTTTATTAGTAGCATTACCATACTCGATCCCCTTACCAAAGCGGGAGTAGACAGATGTCTAAGTTACGTTACACTGGAGTTAGGTTCTGTTAGCGGGTAGTTTAATGCGCTACTTGTACTGGCGTGAGAATGTTAATAGCTTTCCGATTGTTTGTAGACCGTAGTTATTAGTTATTGTTGAGGTTTTAGACGTGGTATGTTTTGGTTGAAATATCTTCTAGGTTAACTTTTATATTGTAGGACAAACAATGCGAAAGCAAAAGCATCCATTTTGAAATTAGTATGGTATGTATGGAATTTCTTGCCGTAAATAAGACCAATTCTTTGGAACCATGCACTCTCAGGCCATAGACTATCTTTGTACCTTTAAGAAGGTTCGGTAGTTTTTGAGTGAAAGGGTGACAAACAGAAAGACAGTATTTACAAAAAAATGGACTATAATAGTAAGAATATAAGTTTTTACTAAAATGAAAGTCTTTCATAACATAATTTAGACAAGTTAGAGACGTTTCTATCTATCATAACATTTACGGTACTATACAGTTTCTCTTATGACCTCCTCAATCTTAGCTAAAGAGGCCATTACGCAACAAAACGACTATATATCATGAAAATTGCTTGTTTGCTTGTAGAATTATTATCAATAAACGTATATCATAAACTCGCTATCACTATTCTTTTTTTATAAGACCCTCTCTATTAAGTATATCCTTGACTACAGTCGGGGGGACTGTGGTCACCCGTCACTGGTAGAACTACTCTATGCACTTGGATAACTTAGCCGTGGTAACTACTCTGTTTAACCAGATAAAAGTAGTTCATGATCTTGCTAGATAAAACGGTATATCTAACACCAAAAATATTTTTTGAATCAGTCTGGTTGCTCCTGAGATGAACACGTTAAAACTCTTCGGCTTCTTAATCTAGATTTTAAACTCTTCCAGATAATTAGATATAAATTCTTAAAAAAAAAAAATTGTATACGATAAGTTCTGTTTTTTTTTTATTATTTCATAAATTCTAGTTTATTATTTTATTATATATTAGCCCACACTCTTTCGAGAAATCAGTAAGCGATTAGTGAAGTCCACTCGTGACCAAAGGGCTGGTCTATACTTCGGCCAAAGGATATGCATTGCCATCCAGCGTGGCAATGCAGCCAGCCTTTTGGGCACGATCCCCGCTGACAGCGATGCGGATGAATATTTTGATACTTGGTTTTAATATTTCCCTATCATAGATTGTATTCTTATTATTTTAATTAAATAAACTAGAATTTATGAAAAAAAAATAAGTAAGTAGGTACATATGCACTTTCTACACCATTTTCAGTAGCGGTTACAATGGAGTTACCGAAGTATGCGTATGACACTTGAGCTAATGAGTTTATAAACTCGCTCTATGTTCACAAGTAGTTTCATGTTCGCGGTTTTCGTTTGTTTAATTAACTGCCTTGTTCTGTAAGGACAGGTCTAAGTTATAGATGTAGGTAAGGGAATTTGCGAGAAACGGTTTGTAAAAAAAACCTAATTAGGAAGTGTTCGAGAGATTTATGAAAAATCTATCATATAAATGTTTCTTTAGTAGGAACTCAGTCGATTTTAAATGTGTGAGATTATTTGTATGAGAAGAAGTAAAAGGGCAAAAGCAATAAGTCATTTTACGCCTTAATTGTTTTAGATAGGTAATCGCTTATCAGATAATTATACCTACACTAAAAACCAAAATTGTGAAAACAGAACTTTCAGTGCTTATTTTGTCACCTCTTGCAACTTTGCTTCAGCACAAACAAAAAAATTACAACCGACCCCATTCATGAACCTAACACGTCGTAAATAAAAGTGTTTGAATGCATAATTTCAAAGCATAAACATGAAATATTTTGTACTGAAATTACGCGAATTCAGTATGCACGAACATGGAAAACAAGATGAATACCCTTCATACATTTTTTATGGTTACATTTTAAAATCCTGGATTAACGTGGGAAATACAGATTACAAAATTATAACTGGTTAATTTAATATTCACTGTTTTACAGGATAATTTTTATTTTTGTTCGACCCGTATAAAGTATAGCGTATGTTATTCGTATGTCGGAATCTTTGGAGGTACAAACAAACAAAAATGATTTACCTTTTTAGGGTTCCGTAGCCAAAATGGCAAAAACGGAACCCTTATAGTTTCGTCATGTCCGTCTGTCCGTCTGTCCGTCTGTCCGTCTGTCCGTCTGTCACAGCCGATTTACTCGGAAACTATAAGTACTACAGTGATGAAATTTGATGGGAATATGTGTTGTATGAACCGCTACAAAAATATGACACTAAATAGTAAAAAAAAGAATTGGGGGTGGGGCCCCCCATACATGTAATTGAGGGATGAAATTTTTTTTTTCGATGTACATACCCGTGTGGGGTATCAATGGAAAGGTCTTTTAAAATGATATAAAGTTTTCTAAAAAACATTTTTCTTAAAGTGAACGGTTTTTGAGATATCAGCTCTCAAAGTCGTAAAAAGTATGTCCCCCCCCCTCTATTTTTATAACTACGGGGTATAAAATTCTAAAAAAAATAGAGGTGATGCATGCTAATTAACTCTTTCAACGATTTTTGGTTTGATCAAATTATCTCTTATAGTTTTTGAGATAGGTTGATTTAACTGTAATTTACGGAACCCTTCGTGCACGAGTCCGACTCGCACTTGGCCGGTTTTTTATTTATAGTATTATAGATTTATAAAATAAAGGTGTTACTTTTCCCAGAAATGATGTATGAATTTATTACGATTCCGTGTAGATATATATTTTAGTAAGTTTTTTTCTTATTTCGTGTTGATTTAAAGTGGTACTTACTGATGTCTGTGACAACGAAACAGTTTGTAAAGGACCATTTAACCCTGAAGTCAAGACATGACCATAATTTTTTGTACTGCCTGATACTTATTATATGCACCTTCGTAGCTGTCAATTAAAACCACAGGTTTCAAATTAATCCAAAGCCAACAATACCGTCTAACACGTATGGTGTAAATATATAATGACTATATAAACGAACCCGGCCACACCCGCTAACGAGTTCACAAATTCATTGTTTATTAACTATACAAAATGCGATTAAAGCGAAAGGTGGGCTTTTGTGTATAGGGTGTGCTTTTTTGATTATTTTTGAAAAATGGCGGGTCAACATACTTAAATCCGACATATGTTTTTATTTTGATGCTATGATAATTTCGCGAAATGTTTGACTGACTTAAAAAATATGGATAGACTGCAAGATAGTAAAAATATGAATAGGATATTTATGATCGTACTTCTCCCTAGTTAGTTTCAATTATGTTTAATAAAAATTGGTAAAGCTGAGAAACTGTATAAAACAACACATGAAAAAACATTTCAATATTAGTTACAAATACCAGTTCTGATGCTTAAGCTTCCTATAAATCAAAATTAAGCACTCGTCACTTCCACAACACCCTGTATGCCAATGCAACGGAAGGGTGGACGGCATACATTCTTAATGCGACGCTGACAGCGAAATTGAGCTTTGATGTAACCGAATGAATTTTCAGTTAACCAGTTAACTGTGCTCACCTGGATGTGGTTATCGAGTAACTGCTGGTTAAACTTGGGTGATTGACCTGTCAAGCTTGATTATGAGTTACTGAGTCTTGGATTATTTGGGTGTTGTCATTGCAGTTTTAAGGTCAACTTTACCTTCTACGTTACAGCCTTGTTATCGTCCCACTGCTGGGCACAGGCCTCCTCTCACCTGGAGAAGGATTGAGCTTTACCTACTTATATTACTAAAAAGCTGACGATTTATTTGCACTAATTTCAGGAACTAGTAGACCGTATTGATAAAAATATTTTAGGGCTTGATATTTTAGTGCTCATATTACAATCAAGGGAGGCACTTTTTATCCAGTTACATTAAAGAGTCCCTACGGGACATACAGTAAGAGAAATACCTACTACCAAGACTCATTCAAAACAGCCAACGTATTTGAAAATCAAAATTATATATGTACAACCTAATCTTTGAGCACATATCCATTACAAAGAATAATAACTCCAACACCTCACTATATACTATGTATAATAAATAATTGATAAGTTGCTGACTAATGGTGCAGAAGAGATAATATGAAAGTTGACGGGAAGGGAAGCTCGGTCGAAGAGTAAGATATAGCCTTTGTTAGAAACAACGTGTGAGAAACATAAGTCATTATGCCGGATATGTTCTTGATTAAAATATGTAAAGGTAAAGCGAATAAAATGTTGTGTTACCTGATCTAGACAAAAAACTATTCTTATTCTTATTCTTTATTGCACACTAAACAGTAATTACATACGGGATACAGACAGTTATGTACAACGGCGAGCTATGTGTTTTATCATTAAGTTATTTATAATAAAATTATTTGTTTTAAAATGTTACGGTGTTAGTATATTTCATCATTTGTAATAAGTAAAATATCAAAATATTTTTTTTTGTTCCAGGTAACATTTTTTTTAAGCGGCTCTCCGAACGGTAAAGTTTCAGTTCTATTAATCCTAAAAAGACTCATTCGGTGTTCACATTCATCTAGGTCTGTTTAATAAAATTACAGAGGCATGTTAGGACAAATTGCTAGCACGCCCACGCATGAATATTTTGTCGCATATGCAAATGTATTTCGGAAGCGTGCACGGCGCCCGCCCAAACCTCGTGGCTGTTTCCGGCACAGTTCGGGGGCAACAGTAAATCAAGTTGGTTGGGTCATTGAGTATATTTCGATACATATGCTTTTTACGCATAGTCACTTGTTTCATCGTTTTTTTTTATGACAAAAACGTCAAAGTGATTTGATGTATTATAATTTTCTATCACTGACAAATCTGCAGATATGCGCAAGTATAAGTTTACTATGGACTTTTTTGTCTGAAAATAAACGATTTTTATTTTATTATTTATTTATTATTATTATAACTTATTTTACTTTCTAAAAAACTAAAATTTGAAAGACACAGTTTACGGCTCTAAATACTCATTGACTTGACGTAAAATCAACTAGCAACGCTGATCGAAATAGCTTGCTATCGCCCAAGCTATTTCGATCAGCGGTCTGTAAGTCTGTACTGCATAAAAAAGCGGCCATCCCTATAAAACAAAACACAACCCCACTACATTAAAATTCAACATTTAAAAACTGGTACTTCTACCTTCCTCGCACTACGTATCCGGTCACAGGACATCCGCCGCGCGCATGCGAATTAAGTACGCTTTTGTCGATTTCAATGCTTTATGGCGCTTCTTGAAAGGGTTGGTGCGGCAGGGTTAAGTATGGAACGATTTCGACTATTAGGTACGTTAGTGGTAGGTATGTATGTGTGGGTAATTGAAGGTGTTGGGTTGAAGTCTTTATTTTTCTAATAGCTTAATATAATTTCTGTTGTTGCTGAATGTTTTACGTATATATATATTTATTTATTTATTTAATACTTCTTGCACGTATAGTACAATGGCGGACATAACGCCTTAGGGTAGAATTCCGTGGGTCGCGACCTTTACAAAAAACATATAAGGTGATTCTAGTTGCCCAATCCAATAGTAGCTTTCTATGGAGAAGAATGGACAAGGAACTCCATGGTTACTCTTCCTATATACTGACCTTTACCTGACTATTCATAAAACCTAAAGTGAAGGCTAAATAAATTGAATTTGTTATTGGCTCTTATAAATGTAAAATTCATACTCATAGTCGTGGATTGGTATCCACTCCTTCCCACACCATCTTCCAAAAATAATAAGATATTTGAGAAACTACATGGCGTTTATTTATGGCGTGTTTACGATATTGCTAGGGTAGCCCTAATGTATCGACAAGACTATCGATAACTCTTAGCGGGCACTCGCGAGATTGTTCGACTCGTTGGCGCCAAGGAGCTTGGCCACGAAGTATAATGTTTGGTGGGGGTGAGACAAATATTGGCCAAGATGTTTAAGTTTGCAATTGTTTTACTAGAAAGTATTCATGGTGTAAAGGAAGAGCAAGAATTAGGTAAAATTATGAAATGACCCCTTCCGTATCCAAAGCAAAAGCAAAGTTCCTTTTGGAGCCCTTTGCGTTCCAGGACTGCGGTTAGTCTCTCGTCTCAAGCCTAGAGAGGCAGTCATCGTCAAATTAAGACATTTCGTATTAATTTAATATACGTAATAGTGTTTTACTATTGATTTACATAATGTCTAAAAGTTATGAAACAAACAAAGCAATAAGTGGAATATTAAATTGCTACTTGGTGTAACAGTTCGCCTCTTTAAGCTCATACGAGAAAAATTGCCCGATGGAGTCTATTTTTTACCAATAAAGCACATACATACTTACTCTAAAGACCTATTTCTAAAACGTCGGATAGTCTACCAATTTTCTATGCCATATAACTTGCTTCCGTTCATAAAATAGCAATTTCAACCCTCTAACGTTATTTGGAATCAGACGACTATGGTACGTTCATGGGGTGCATAAAAAATGGCATGCCATGACGACGGAATGGCGCCGAAGATGATTTAGCATCTCGCGTGCATGGGGTTTAAGGTTTACTGAAATGGGGTCTAGTTATCTCCTATTTAAAAACAGGTTTTATCTAGAGATGTATGAAGTGTATGAAGAAGTTGTCAAGGTAAATAGATGGGTCATCGAAATCCTTTGCCATGCATTGTAACGAAATAGAATACATAAGCAGGTTGACAATGCGACTTCAGTACCTAACCTATCTGTTCATATGCTTACTAGAGATAGAATTTTGGCATGAACCCCATATACAATTACTCTCTTTTTTTACACCTTGATCTTAGCCAAAAGGCCGAGAAGCGATATACAAGTACTTTCAAATTTCTTTTTCTAGTTAACAAATTAACAGATAGTTTATTGAAATCCGTTGTTGGCGTTGCAAAACTCTTACCCTTTCGTCCCTACGTTAGGGTATGGTAAAGACTCTGGCTTACTAGCAAAATAATGCTGATATTCACTACACAAAATATTCAGACAATATCCAAGTCAAAAAACCTGATAGTTAAACAAACCAATCCAATAGCCACAGTCCCACAAACGTCATTCAATACAACCACATAAATCGTTTTCCAATCGAATACTATCTGATGATATACGAGTTTCAACACTTCGGAAAAAACGCCGAATACTGACAAATCTAGCGTGAAATCCGCTAGTACGAAAAACCCAACCGTCCGCAAAGATATCAGCAGGTATTCAAAATAACAACAAAATAACGATAAAGCTTTAGAGTAGTTACAAACTGCAAACTTTTAGTCGGCCAATAGTTTGTTTGGGCTCATGAATCGGAATGAAGATGAATTATAGTAGTACATAGTATGTACAAAGATCAGTTATTAAGTCGGTATCAGACCGACTGAAAACTAGGATTGGAATCAAGAATTTCTTTTTTAAACAATTGACAACCATCGGGTCAACTGTTGGTCGACTTTTAAGTCTGTAGTGTACAGGTAGGTACTCTTAGAGCGCTCGCACACTACAAACTTTTAGTTGTCCGATTGTCGCCCGTTATAAAGAAAAATATTTTTTTAGAACATCGTGCATTTAATAAATGTATTTAGTCGGTCTGATACTGAACAAATACCTGATCTTTGATACATACTGATTTATGAGCCCAAATCAACTATTGGCCGACTAAAAGTTTGAAGTTTGCGCGCTCTTATACGAGTATGAAACGCCATAAAATGCAAGGTAAACCCATTATCGTCGTGCGGCCGCGTGCATACGGAAATGCAGTCGACGCCATTTTTCATAGCCACAGGATATGACGTTGATACGTCATTCCGGGTTTTCGCAAATGTTTTCAGTACTTAGTTATTATTTAGAGTTAATAATGTTGCTGTTTGTTTGCTGTTTTGGTGTTTAAAAAGTTAGAAGTAACAGGTTGTTTGCCTGTTTTTGAATACGACATTCTGGTTCTAGAATGGTAATGGTCAGCTCTATTGGGTTGAGGAAGTCAAATAGGTAGATGCTTTATAGTAAAACTCTGGTAGGTACTCAGATGCATTCGGGTTAGCGGGAAGCAGACTCTAATTTGTTTCCAAAAGGCTAGGCAAATAATGCTCAAGATCGGCTACATGCTAGTAAATATGTTTAAATATTTAATTTCGTATTATAATGACTGTCAATTGTGCCTATTACAATGGCGGAAGCTGAACTGATCAATATCAATAAAATATTTGTCTTACTCAAACGTATTGATCAGTCTATTAATGTATGAAGGTCAAATTCATATGTTCATTCATTGATTTTTTGAGTGGAACATATTTGTACCTATTTATGAAACTAGCAATTTAGGTCTGTTTATAAGATCAAATATTCATCTACGTAGCACAACTTCAAACAAGGACATAATAATGTTTTCTAGTTAAGAACTCCAAATTAGTATGGTGTTTCCTATTTCCGTTATTCGGCCTGAATCAGGAACTACATATTGGTTAGAACAAAATTGTAGTTTAAGTTTTTTTTAATAGGTTTGTTGTTAATTTACAGGCCGAAGAGCCTTCATAGTTCCTAACATGATCCATTCGTAAAACCAATCATTGGAATTTTAGTTTCATTAACAACACAAATCTAAAGAAATCTTCTCAGTGGCTTTTCCTCAAGGAAAATTATTTTCACAACCAAAACCATTCACTCATTCTGCAACCGTTCCCGGATTTTCCCCGATAATAATTACAGTCAAAATAATTGTCCCTTTACATAAAAGAGGTATTAACGCAGGCTTTTATAATATAGAATAGTTTATAATAAAGCCAGAGAGATCCAATGTTACCGGTAATAAAGCCTTCCTGTCGCCTCGTCTATGGAAGTACACGCCGGAACATTTCTGCAATAAAAGCATTGTAAGCGTGGGTTTGAATGCGTTTTATTTGAATAAAGAAGGATTATTATACACTAATTTTGTTAGTTTGGATGTTTTGTTTTGATCGACATGTGGACTGATTATCTTTTGGGTTGTAGCATAAAATCATTATGATGAAGTCCATCAGTAGTAGTGGCTGTCTTTCAGCTGAAATAACTACGAACCATGATAGCATTATAAAATTAAAGAGCTCGTTTGTTTGGACGCGTTAATCTCAGGAACTAATGAACAGTTTCTTTTCAGCGTTAGATATCAAGGAATTGAGTAGGTATGGAGGCAATCTACTTTTTCGGATGCGTGGAGTATCTCCTATGAGACGCTTGTGGAAGCTATAAGTTTGATAGCACCTTTTAAACAACCATATTTAAACCTCAAAACAATTCAATCAATCACACAAAAACCACATACAACACAAAATACATCAGAAAATACGATCTATTTTCATCTCAAAGACATGTTCGTAATAGATCGCTGTTCGAGAGTGAAAGCGAGCGGCGCCGCGAGGTCTGCAATGCGCAATCTATATCAAGGTCATCTATATCTGGGTACCGTCTAGCCTTCCAAGTTTATTTACAACCTGACCCTGGAATTACGGAAATAAACTTTGTTTTTCCTGGCCTGAATTTTCGTGGAAAGCGAGGTAGATTTGTTGTGGCTGTTTTGTAAGGTTTTAAAAATGTTTTTTTTATTCTAATTTGGTTTTGTATAACACTCAGTTCCAAAATCTGTACAGGGAGTATAAGTACTAAGTACACTATTTACTCCCATATGTACTTCCTAAAGTACTTTCCTTATTAATTCTCTTATTTAGGTAATACCTTATATACTTCCTTATGTACCTGGGTGTTCCCATAACATACATGACAGAGAGACAGAGTTCACCATCCTCAGTATGGAACATTGTTAAGATAGAAGCAACTTCAATATTATACTTAGTTTAAAAAAATAAAAAATTGCTAAATGTGCCTGAATCAATAATGATGTGCCACAATCCAGCCATTTATTTGAGATGTTTCTTACAAAGGCAAAAACTTCGAGATGCACACTAAAATAATTCCGCTATTTGTTATTTCATTGATTCATTCATCAAACAGTTTTCCTTTCAAAATGCCTATTGATATTCTTGGCACTATATATCTTGTTTGCTTTCATAATTATAACTTCACTCAATGTTCGAAGAATTTGGAGAAATAAATCAGAAACCAAAAACATGGTTCTGGCGGCTATCCAGGACTATGTTTGTAACCGCGAATGACCTTCCAAGGACATAAAGAATTACTGAACGACCTTCAACTTGTATGGGATAACTTTGTTTTGGCACAAACGACCTTGGAAGGAAGTGTTAGGAAATTAGATAAAAGGTTTTCGGTGAAAGTTTATAAAGTTCCTGGAACACTTAGTGTCTTTTAGATAGATTAACGAGCTTGGTGGCATAAATGATTGCTTCGAAATTCTCATTGAGCTATTATTGTATAAGTAAAGCTGGTCATCTACTTATTCGTGGATAATACATAGGTTAATATATATAGTCTAACGTTAGTTATTGCTTATTATAAGTGAGAGATGTTTTTTGTCCATATCTTGAGCCTTCACAAATAGTTAAGTTTCATTAGATGAGACTCTAGTAAGTACCTTATCTTCTCCTATCAGTTCACAAAACGAACGTTTCTGCAAATCTTTTACTGAAATATTTTTAATTTTCCATTTTCGCCTCCACAGACCCCAACAACTGATCTATAAAAACATAAATATATACCTATCTACAGGGTAATATTAAATATCGCGAAATGTCACAGAACCTTTCAGTTGGCCCCCTGCCCCCGGCGCCGGTATGGCGAGCGCTCGTCGCGATGTCGCAATAGTATGGAGGTGTTTACACTAATGTAAAGGCTTTATTATTTAAGTGCGATGTTTTTGAAAGATTTTAAGAGTGTTGCTGGTTGTAGGCGTGATAAACGTTAGGATAGGAATTAATTTTGTGCTTTCGAATTTTAATTTTAATTATTCCATATATATTTTTTGTTAGTTTGATAATTAAAATCCCTAGAAAGAGAAAATCTTTTACACCCGTTATACTTTTCGTATCTCTCAAAATATAAAATATTGAAGCCGTAACGATTAGGTATGACCTCTCAAATCTCCATGATAGACAAAACTGCTATGCCTCCGATAATATCTGTACTTATCATAGACGTCTGTGATGCTTATCATGATAAAGGCCACATGCTTATTTATCTCGACAAAGATAAAGCCTAGCATGAGTAAAACTCTTGCATAATTAAATGAAAAATCCATCCTACCCGATATGAGATACACGCGCTTTCATGCGCTCTTGCGTTTTCATGTTGTACTTAATGAGGAACGAATTTAGGTAGGTCATTTTTAGCCGACCTCCCAAAAAGGAGGAGGTTCTCAATACATCGGAATCTTCTTATACTTTAAGAAGTCTCCCTAAAGACGCTACAAAAGCCTCAGAAAATGAATAGTTTAAGTAGTAATACATTGTTCAGAAGGCCATGGGTTCTGTTCCATAATCGAACAGAAACTCGTTTACAACCGAACATCGATAAACAAATGAAACCGCAAACCGCTCCACATTTGGCAGCATCTCATTCCGATTACAGGAAGCGTTGATTGACGCGTCGCCGATAAACAAGCGTGCTCGGCGCCGCCCTCTTTTGTACACCTTATACACATTTGACACTTCTGTCGAAGGGACCGTTTGAAGTTATTTCACGGAGGAAAAATGAGCAGAGATACCATAGTGCAGGTAGGCCAGGCGCCTTCTTATAGGTCAAATACGTACGATAGACATGGCCGAAACAATTTATACCACATTTGACACTTATGATGAAGGGACTGTTTGAAGTTACTTAGGTTAGGATGAAGATGAGCAGAGATGCAATAATGCATGTAGGCCACGCGCGTTCTTCTGGGTATAATACCTCTACGTACGAAGGCATGGCCGAAATGATCAGTTACGAGTGAATCGACCAGGAGTTCTGGTTCGTTAAGACTCATCTGTCAACGATTTTTGGTTGTACGAAAAATGAGCAGGTCAAGAGAAATCGTATAAGGGCGGAGACAGTAACGTTCCTCGTCCGCACACCCGCATTTTAGCGCGCTACATTCTTAGGAAATTTTGCGTTATGGTATCTCGGTTAGTCATTTTGTTCTCCATGCCTTATTCACGTTCGACACTTGACGTAGGGACCGTTTGAAGTTACTCTGACTCGGACGGGAGTGAAATGTTTCGGCACACAATAGGTAATTGGAAACGTTTGATTGCAAATGGGGGGTGTGAAATAGGTTATGAAATATGGAAGCTGAATGGTTTGGTATAGGGAGTATGTGGTGGACTGTATTGAACGTTTAGTTTTATTGAATTCATACACAACATTGTTGGAAAATGTTTGACCAAAAATGTTGAATGACTCTCTTAAAACATAACAATCTATTTTTCGCAGCCGGAAAAAATATATATAACTTCAGTACTTATAAACATGGTTGTCTTCTATCTTCTATGTATGCAGTTCTGTCAGTTAGAGTTAGGAAAACTAGATAGCTATGATTTGAGTAATTATAAACGTACGTTTTGCTCTATCTTCTATTGTCTACCGTCAGACAGATATTATCCATGGACAATACCAAAAATATGCCATTAAAATACCATGTCAATAGAATATTTTAATACATATCGCGTTCGAATCTCATTTATTATTTCGAAATTCAAAACCTATGTTTACGGCGCAGACGATTAGATTGCCGCAAGCAAAACGGTTGCCGACGAAATTACTATCGGAGCCCATACCAGTCTCGGGATGCAAAACTGCATCCTCAATTTCGCCCATAAATCATTTTACATACAAAACACGTTCGTATCTTTGCTTAATATTCATACAATTTAAATAATTTATACTAGAGAGTCGTTTGTCTAGACTCTGATTTTTGGCAAAGTCAAGGCTACGCTTGGCTGTATAGACGATAGCAGAAATGTTTTTAAGAGTATGATGTAAGTGCATTTTAAAAAGAGATTTTTAGTTTGCAATTTAAGAAATTGTGAATAAATGCTTAAAATATTAGAATGGAATTAGATGTGTACATATTTTCCAAGTTCTGTTCAAATATCTTGTTTGCATGATTGGACGCTTGACAGTATTTGCAAACTCGCTGAGAAAGACAACTGAGTTTAGAGAGATACTTACTCTTTATTTTCTAAATATACCTCTACATGGCGAAAATCAAGAAAATAATGTTGTAGATACAATTGTTTATCAGTTATTTTCAAACCAATTTTTGTTTTTAAGACATACCTCTAATAATAAAATATTCATGAAAAGACTTCTATATCCGACTGTACTTTGCCAATGAATAAAAGTGATCTCGTATCTTCTCTATACTCTTAACGTTGGTACTCGTCCAAAATAACAAATTTAAAACGACCAAGCAATATTCTGTAAAGCTAGTACTTATTATATGAATTTCAAAGGATTTTCGCCTTTATGTCTGTTAATTTAGGGACTAATCCAATTATGCAAGATATGTAATGTGTTTATATTGTGAACGTGGATTTCTTTATGCTTATTATATGTATTTTAAATAGGACCTTATTATAACGAAGTCAAAATACGGAATTTTTAATAACACTACGGTAGGAAAGTTTACAGTCGTAAATTATTTTTATAGTTTTTTTTATTAACCATCAATTTAGTAGGTTTTTTATTTTTCTTTGAAGATTTTTTTCAGATAGCCCATTTATCATCGAGAAGGATTCCTTTTTTTTAGTACGGCACGTAGAATATTAGTAGTGACTGACTTGAAACTTCGTTTGATTAGTCTTAAAAGGACCAATATGTTAGTGCTAATGTACCAAAATGATAAAAACTGCATTTCAGCATGACAACCCGTCGTGAAGGGAAAAGCCTATGTTTTCAGTACACTTGAAACTTAATCCACCTTCAAGTGTTTATGTTGACATATCTAAAGCCTGTTTCGTCTATTTAAAGATATTTAGATCACGGTCTTTGCACACTGGTGGATTTTCCGAGCAGGCTTCCCAGTCGGTTTTCACGTGGTTTTTAATGTTATTTTAGTACCGTCACTTGTCAATTGTTTGAAGCACGAAGTCCCCCATACAAGACGTACAATTTTGCTCCTAAAATCCGCCATTGCGAAAAGACTGAAAAGATTTACAGCCAGTTTCTTCATCAAAAGTAAAAGTCAAAGTAATGTCTTAAGTAAAAGTAACGGTCAAATTATTTTTTTTCTATTAGTTTTGCTGTCACTTTAGTTTTGAAAAAACTAATTTGACCGTTACTTTTACTTTAGACATTACTTTGACTTTTACTTTTGATGAAGAAACTGGCCGTTAGTGATACCAAAGAATATGCTATATTAAACTATTACGGTATTACATAAAGATATGATGTCTTTAATAAAAAGATTGGTCGTATGGTTAAAAAATCTTTATTTTCCAGACAATCTTGACACTGAAACAATGATAAGATTAACTGGGCTTTTCCAAAAATATTTCGTAGGTAATCTTAAGTCACACTGCTTTCACTCAGTCTGTAACTAATCCCTAAACGTAAAGTTTATCATAATCATAGGTACTTATACTATCTACACACTCTAGTAACACAAAATGACATCAAAATTTTATCACAAAAACGTGTGACTTGTCATAATACAATCTTATCTTATAATCTGTATTACGATCGTGATGTAACAATACAGATACTAATCTTTATTCTTCTTAATAAAACTTCTTTAAAGATATCTATCTCTTGGCACACAAACACCAATCAATTCATAAGTATATCATAGTGATTTATATATTTTTTTCCTCCTTCGATTATTTTTATAAATCTGTAATGGCCTTTTTTCACAACCTGATCCATTGGGTAACGTTTCAACTCTCAACAATCACACATCTTTTGGAAAAACATCAGTCAATTCTAAAGGACTTGCAGCATAAACAAACTTAGTATCGAATCTAGAATCGATATCTAAACACAACCTCTTCAACTCGACATTGAAATTCAAGAGCAGAATTTGATGTGTCTTATCCAAATCTTTTATGATGGCCATGAGATTGTAAGCTGCTGTGTAATCCAGCTTCCTTAAATTTGCTCCGTCTACTACTACTGGTGTGCTAGTTCCAATCGAAGATGCCTTCATAACACGCTGACGAACATGTTCAGCTGCACAGTATGACACATTCTCACACAGAGATACGACCATCAGTTCTCCCTTCTCACATTTCATCTTATGCACTTCTACCGTCGGTCTTGCAACGTTGTACAATAATAACAAAGCTTCGATCAGAACTCCAGTTATGATTCCATATTCCAATCCAGCAAATAAACATACTATCATAGTTACCAACAGTAGCAGGAAATCTTTTAAACTATTCCTCCACAAGTTGGCAAATATTTGGTAGTCAATCATGGAAAACATGGCTGTTATTATAAGACCGGCTAATGATGCTTTTGGTATGTAATAGAAGGTCGAAGTTAGTAATGTCAGGGCAACGACCAATAGTAATACCTTAGTTATTCCACCAGCTGGTGTCTTAACACCAGAAACGTGATTCAGTGCTGTTCTGGTGAAAGAACCAGTTATGGGCATGCTCTGTCCAAAAGATCCAACAATATTACAAAGCCCAATGGCAATCATTTCTTGAGTAGCATCAATCCTTCCAGCTTCAGCAAACGCCTTAGCAATGGCTACAGTTTCCAATATAGTTACAAAAGGTATCACAAACGACTGTACTCCCAGTACTTCTATCATGTCAGTAAAACTGTATGTTTGATTGCCAACCATTGTACTAAAAGGTGGCCAGCGGAATTCAGGCAGTCCACTTCCAATATCACCAATTATGAGCAAAGGTTCCGTACCTAAAGTGACTTTTAGTGAGTAGACAATTATCATTCCAACGACCACGACGACAGCATTTCTTGACAATGATATAAACCATCTCATTTGTTTGCCAAAGCTGTCAGTACGCTTGCAACCTTCTCCCAGTTTCTTCAACAATATCAACATTATTATAGTCCCAGTGCTGAGTACGGCTTCCCATAGTCTTGCTGTAGATATGTTATTAATAAAGTTCTGAACTGATTCAGAAAAGAAATTTCCTGATGGACCTGCCAGTCCGAAGAATGACTTCAGTTGTGATGCAGCAATTTGAAGAGCAGCAGCAGTTGTGAAGCCACTGATGACTGGCATCGATATAAACTCGACGAGAAAGCCGAGATTAAGGATGCCCAAAATAAATACGAAAGTTCCTGATAAAAATGCGGTGAGGATGGCGAAATCTGCTGAGTAATCAGCAACGTATTTCGCTGTCATGGCGGCGAGAATGGCAGTAGGTCCAACAGTGACATTGTAGCAGCTGCCAAATATGACATAGATTATTCCTGAGGTTAAAGATGCATACAATCCATATTCGGGCGACAATCCTGCAATCACTGCATACGCTATACCCTGAGGAATGGCAGTTAGTCCCACTGTGATTCCAGCTATGACATCTTGGATGAAATATTCAGCTTTATACTTTGGCAACCAGCCTATGACTGGCAGTCTTTTCTTCACAAGATCCATGGTACATGTTTTCTGCAGACACTTTTTTGTTTTTCTCCGATACACTTTACTTCTTGTTTCGTTTTCGGTTAGAACTGTCATTTTGGTGAACGTGTGTCGTTCACTGGAGTTTGGAAGTAACTGAGGAATAAATACATTTTAAGCCACTCGAGATTTTCTAGTTTATCTGAAGCATAGACATTATCTTTATCGGTCATGTCAGAAATTACAGTAAAAGCACTTCTGATGATTTCGCTATCGGAATCTTTGCTTCCGTAAATCGGAATGAATGACGTGTTGCTTCACATGATTTTATATCCATGTAGGTCATCTAGAAGACAAACTAGTGAGAAAGTGCGTTAATAGATAAAGTTTGATGCAATAGTGATAATATTTTGTTTGTCAGTTTTATTCCATGTTTTTTGAGATTAGTAGTTATAAGTGGAGCTAGAAGTATAGCAGTGATGCCATTTTGTTTATCAGGATTCATCGTATTCTTTAATTTTTTCCGTATGGTAATCTTGACTACTATAATAACGATCAAATTCTACTCCAAACTCACATGAAACTCTAAGCATACCTTTAAATTACCGCACTGAAGTTACATAAACCGTCTTAATTAAATTTCCTCATTTATGATTAACAGTAAAACGCTGCCAAAATTGCGAAGGTATCAAATTTGACGTGTGCTCGTAAATCCAGCTATTTCGATTTGTGGGGACAATATTACGTGGTAGGAAACCGTAAAAATCGTTCTAATAAAGTCACCTTACTTTAGTTGAAAATACTTGGGTTTATGATGATGTTTTACGGTTACAGATATGTACTTTTTTCAGGTAGAAAGTCACTGAAATGTGCATTTGAGACATTCGCAGCGTAAAACGCAGTCATTCGTTTTTTAGGGTTGGTTAGTTATGACCAGGTGTCTGATAGAATAGATTTTTTGGGAATGCATTGACACTGTTTTTACCTGGTGAAATCTTGTACTCGTGCCTCGTTTCATAGTAAGCTGAATTTACAAAAAAACAAAGATAGTTTTGAGTACTAAGGTTGCTGCAGTTCCCATAAAAAAATTACAAGTTTAGTTGACATAATACTGCCGCTGCGTCGTAAAGAGTAAACACCCAAACAGTACTTAGTGCTGTAACTTATACAAAGGTACATAACTGAATGTTTAACCACACTGTACATAATATAATAGGCATGTGTACACGTAAATTATTATAAGCGAACATTCTCAAAGGAGTAAGTGACATTGTCATGCATGACAAAGATTATCACAGCTTATTGTTATATGTATGTTATAGAATACCTTCTCTTTGATCTAAACGCTTATATTTTAGTTAATATATTAATACTTATAAATTATCCTTCTATTATATTTCCATGTAATTTATAATACTTGTCACATCATATAATTTGGTTTCACGTTAGTAAATTAGTGTGTGTGTGTGTGTACTCTGAGTGGGTTCACAAAAACCTATGCTATGTAAATTTAATTTTATAGTAATTATAATTATAACCACACTATTGAATTAGTAATTAAATCCTGTAATGTTAGTGATAATGAATTAATAAATAAAAAATAGCCGTCTTTAGATGTAATACCTAAAGAGTAATGAATAATATATAATTCTAATAAATAATTGGAACCTACTAAAACAAATGAACATAGGTAGTCTCCTTTACCTATAACTTCTTATTTATTCAACCAAAACCACCATGTTTAATACCGAATATCAACACTAATAAACAAACATCTACATTTACCAATACATACAAACAAGTCAGTCTATTTCGCCAAGCTTTAACCCTTAACTAACCGCGGGGGTAGTTCCGACCCACTCGGTTGCCACAACCAACATAGTATTAATTCTCAAGATATTATTGGCTAAGGAATTAAGCCTGGTTCGGATGGATTAATGAAACGTGTATGAGATATGCTTGTACCTAATATTTGCTGGATGTGTTGTTAATTTTAGTTGTGAGATGTTTTGAATATCTGTAAGTTTGGGTACATCTGTAAGTGTAGGTTAAAGATAGTTGAAATGCTTTGATTTTTACTTGAGAAAAGTAGAATACTTCTTCGAAAATGTATCCGTTTCTTCGTTGTGACTTTCTATTCTTAGAAGTAGTTAATATCCCACCCAAAACAAAAATGTGAAAGGCTGCCAAGTTCGATAATATGGAAATCCTTCGCCTATAAAAGAAGTGAGATCTGAATAAGTACCAAGTTCCATACACATACCTCAGTTAAAAATAGTTACTTTTTAATAATGTTACTTGGCAAGTTTTCACACACCTTGTTATAAACCTACTAAACGCAATGAATCAAGTATTTAATTTTCTATTAAAACTTGCCAAGTAACATTATTAAAAAGTAACTATTTTTAACTGAGGTATGTGTATGGAACTTGGTACTTATTCAGATCTCACTTCTTTTATAGGCGAAGGATTTCCATATTATCGAACTTGGCAGCCTTTCACATTTTTGTTTTGGGTGGGATATTAACTACTTCAACTGGGAATCACGACGTATAGGATGCGAGTTGAATTAAAAAGATGGTTGTTTTTTGTGGCGTGGTTAAGAAGTTTTTTATAGTATGAGTTAGAATATAGTGAAAAACAAATATAAGTTATCACAATCAAAATTAAAACATTAAAATCTACCAATGGAAACTGTCACGATTACAATATACCAAAATAATACAAAACTGAACACATCTTTTGCACTTAACATTTTCAGTGTTCAGTTACTTTGTAGCTTTCATTGTGTAATGGATTTATATTGTTTCTTTTTCTTCTTCTTGCCCTGTTTCTAGAACTGTCTGTTTTACTTAGAATACAACTGTCTGGTCGGTGAAAATGTGAGGAAAAATACAGAACATAAAATAAATTGTTGATCGGAAATACATTTTCCTTAAATATCGACATAACGTGTCATAACATGACATCCTCATTCATCGTAATAAATAGTGAGCATCTGCAATTTTTTCGGGCAAAGTATTTTGGCAAAATCTCCTATATTATATTAGTCAGCACTTTTAGAATACTACACATTACAGCCTGCGGCTAAAGGCACACGATACACTCGTCACTAAACGAAAATCCATACAGGGATGAAAAAATAAATCTGTCATACAAAAGTGCTGATTCACGTTAATAAATTTGGTTGCAAGTGTCCCCATTTGACGCGTTTGGCAATAGAAATATTGGGGGATAAGCGTTCCCTTGTCCTGAAGGGGGAATATTGAATGCTTGTATCAGCACTGATTTGTTTCATCGCGGTGAGATGGTCGTCTATGAGGGCTTTTATGTGACGTCACGTTTTTACGATTTCCTTGACGGTGTGGTGTTGGTCGTTGCTTGATAAAGTAGGTGTTATTTACTGCAGTGAGTCATTTCGTTGCAAATTCATTGATAATATTTATCGAACACTGTTTAATCCGCGTCCCGAGGGAACTACTTCTCACTTATAAATAAAAGGTAGTCGATTTGATATTCTGATTAAGTGAGCACTGTTATCAAGCTTTTCATCAAGTAATAAAAGAACTTAAACACCAATAGGTATAGCTACACTCTTACATCCTACAAACGCAAACCAAAGCATTTATGATGTTAGGAACCATTAGCTTATTTTGAGATTTTTTAATATCAAAGTTAGTTTCAATTAATCGTCACTTATTAATTATAATTTTAAGTAACAGCATACTAAGAAAAACTCCTGAATAAAATCCCTCCCCCAAATCAAACACCACCAAAATTACACTCACAACACCAAAAAACGCCTTCCCATTACACCAACTAAATTTCCCATAAGAAAATTGTTTTCAAAGATATCACGGGGTATGATAAATGCCGGCATTACTCCTGGCCTGCAACATCCAGGCATGTTAATCTTGGACGTCGTCTGCACGCACCGAGAGAGATATATCATGGGAGCTGAGAGCTATTGGGAATTTTTCACATCATATTTTCCAGTTTTCTAGTAGTTTTTTCCAGAATGTGGTTGGTCTGTCTGGTTTAACCAGACAGGAATGTCGACGGAATTGATGTTTGTTCGTCTGTAGCTGGACTTAGTTGTTTCTTTAATTTATAGTAATGTTTTTTAGGAAATAAATTGTGAATAATAATACGTATTTTTTGGTTAATGTTTTAGCGGACATCTCTATATTTTATGTTTTACGTGTGCAGATTTTTTATGACATAACGAAATATATCATTACAAAAACATGATAAAGAATCACCTTCCATTCAACTTTCGCCATAAAAACATAATAGCCCGAATAATATACAATATATCACACCTGACTCCACCTATTTTTAAAAATTATCTCACATCCATGGCATTGACATACCTAATCACGTGGAAATAATGGTTGAGCGGGCACGTCGTTGTTGTCTTTTAAAACCAGTATACCTTGGTCTTCTCACCCTCTTGAAAGACCCCCCATTCGAACCGCAAGGGGGATCTTGCTACGTAGACCAAAGGATCAAGTTTGACTGGTCCTTGGTGGCGCAACGTATCTCCCTAGACCTTTTTTCGTAAAATTTCAAGCTTCTGAATAGAGAAATGTTTCCAGATGATTAAATAGCAGCGTTAGGCACCGATTTGTTGCGAAAAAACACGTCATCTGTAAGGAGGTTGCGATAGGAGACGATATTTTTTGCATTTTATTATGATTCGGTTACTAGGTTATCTTGCTAGTCTTTGGTTTGTTTACATTTAGGGAATAGCTAGTTTGCTTTACGAGAGCTTTTAATTACCTTCACTAAACATGTGCTATTATAAATTGCAAACTAACTGAAATGTATTTTATTTTGAAAACTTCACTCTGAAGTTCATCTTTGCTGATAGAATCGTTTAATTCATCATGTGTCAAAGTTTTTAATACAAGTTTAGCTACTCTATCTGATAATTTGAAGTAATAACTGAATTCTAGTTTCTATTGTGCGGTTCTAAAGGTTTCATAAAGTTTTGCAACTGTTTACGTCTGTCACGAAACAACCCTAAGTGACTTGCTCATTCAACAATCAATAAACAAAAACGAGGCATGTTACCCAACTATCGTAATATTTCACAAACTGGACCCCAAACATTAATCTCTGTTTCACGTTAAACGCCTGTATAATTGAGGTCACATCAAAAACAAACATATTAATATTAACATTACCTGATGCCTCTCAAAATTTTGCAAACTTATATTTGCACTCACACTCACTCTTAACCCAACTGCTATAAAATTCAATTTCGAATGTGCGACCTTTAATTCGAATTCGTAACTCTCAAACTTGATCTGCTCACTTACAAATGCGTCCTACCCAGCCCTTATGCCAAAAGGAATAGTGATGGTGTTCGCTTGTGTGAATTGTTGGGAAAGTTTGTAACATTTAGGGTCGCTCGGCCCTCGTCAAACGTACTCCGGTACAGACAGAGGTAATGAAATAGCAAGCAAATGAGGCATGCGTAGTTGCCAATAGCAACCTTTCACATCATTCATTTGTGACGGTGTTTGGAAGTCGATATATACCCATACATAGGCACATATATAACGTGCTGGGCTTACAGCTGTAGACCTATATACAGAAGTAATTCCAAGTATGAGCTTTGGTTCAATCCATGCGTCCTTTGATGATTCGGGCAAGCCTAAAAGCTGGGAGTACAAAGGGTTGCAAAGCTTAGGTTATAGGCTGGTTGCTGTTCAAATTGATAGCCCCTCCAATAATTATTTTGTATAGGAATCGTGGATTTAATCGCTGTGGAGTCCTGCATATGATGATGCACTTTTGGAGGCATTATAATTACGCAGTTTCGCTCATTCAAGTAATGGAAAGTCGAATGAGGAGATTAAAAGCCAGACATTGATAATGTTCTGTCCATTTCAAGATGGTGCGCTTAGAATAAATAACTAAACAGTCTTTTTTACATTACTCTAAACATGAAAAATATTGCATGTTTTACTATAACTAACAAGACTATCAAGTTCCTTCGATCGCGGGATGTATATCGCTTTTTCATTGGCACCCAATTTCCCGCCTAATGCCATGAATATAAATGGAAAGTGTTGCCAACAAACTCGGTGTTGCAAGACGACTAAAGTTTTTCGGAGGTTGTCAACTTATAATATAACATATTTTATCATTAGAAAAGCCATATTTTTGTAACAAGACAACGCATTAATAGTAGTTAATTATTAGGTTATTTGACTACATAAATATTATAACGATGGGACATAGATTTTCCTCAAAGCTAAAGAGGTTTTTACCACACAAAGAAAAAGATTTCGAGCCATATCTCCCACGGATGAGCGGCAGACACTCTTTGCATATGTATCGCTAAAAACGTACACCCGATCCCATTTCACTGACAATAAAACCGATCCATACCCGTCTGCAGTCTATCTCGCCAAGAGGGTATTTTGAAAAATACCCAACATCAACTACGCCCATTAATAACAGCTTTTGTTTACCAACTATTTTTTTCCAACGTATTTTTACCCACTTTTCATAATTTATGTCGACATTTTTAACCTTTGACATACAGCTGAATGCCCACTTTCCTCGGACGGATAGTAATGGAAATTTTACGGCACTTTTTATGGTTTTTTGAGGGCTTCTTCTTCGCGAAAACTGTGTGTTTTGTTAAAAAAAGCGCTTTGAATGAAAATGAGGGACGGCGGGTGACGAAAACGTTTTACGGATATTTTCATGGTGTGGACAAAGGTGCGTTTAATGGTTTTATGTTTGTGAGATTTTATGGTAAATATATTCATGCATTGCGTTTTGGGATACACCTTTTCCCGAGAGTCGCTGAAAAGCTTAACAAGAAAGAGTAGTAATATACCTACACGAACTTTTTAACACACTTTCTAACCTCAGTTGTTTTTAAACTGAATAGTTTATTGCATTTAAAGTCATTAAATGGAGTAAACAAAATCTGAAAGACGTTAACAAATTCACAGAGCTATAAAACATTCGCTCCAAATCATACACCCATGTTTAAAATCCCCTACAAACCACAACTCGCCATGAAAAACGATGGAAAAACTTAAAAAACACACGATAAATATCCGAGCTAATATTTCCTAACATAAATTGTCTAGGTACGATATTGACGGTACAATAAAAATATTGGACCTACACGCTGTACGGAACCTAATACATAGACCGTACTACTGGTCATCACTGATGTAAACTCATCATGATAGCAAGATATTAGTTATGCTTTTAATATTTGACTCTGGACAATTCACAATCATCAATGTCTTCTAATTTTTGCTGTGGTGTGAGATATGAAAGACTCTACCACCCATGTTGGGTTCTAGAGTCTTGGTAGACACAATTTTTTTCAAGCATTGTTCCGAGATTGGTAATGAGATCAGAAGCTTACCATCATCAAATCATTTCATTGATTAAGGTACCAATAAGTCATTCATAATTCGATAATGCGAATAATTTCAGTTTCAATATCGTAAATCAATAAAATGCGAATCGCTTAACAACTCGATTTTCGATTTGCAGGCCAATGGTAGTGCCTCGAAACAAACATTAAGTCGGTTCTCTATAACAAATCACGTAGTCGGTGATTTTCACCTGTGTTCGGTAAATAAGTATCCTAGGGGGATATCTACATTGCTAGCATTAGTCTAGTCTAGAAGAACATTATTGATGGGCGAACTACTTAGCTGTCTAAATGTTTTATGCTTTAGAGTTAAAACTGCAAAAAGTATGTACAATTTAGAAGTGGTTTGGATGCAGGATCTAGGCGTACTTTCGCGTTGAATAAATTGTTTTGTGAATCCGATTCATGTTTTTTTCCATATCCAACTACATGTTTTACACTATGTGTATTGATTTTGTTAACAACCTTTGAAATTATCTTGAGAGAAAACAACGGTGCTATGACACTTATTTTTACTGTGAATTTTAAAACTCACCTGTACGTTTTCTTCAAGAATCTTTACAAAACATTGACCATGACTTCCTTGCTTCTATCTCTATCAAGTTTTCCACAGCCATTATAAACCGGCCCCATCTTTTCTAAGGCTCGGCCGTTGCCCGTCTGCCGCATATAATAGAGATGAGCAGATTTGTATGGCATACCTAAAACTACCCGCTTTGTACCTATACCCCCTCACATTCCAACCATCTTTAGTCTAGACTCAATGACGTTTTATATTGGACTTTGATTAAAGGCTCAAATTAGTTTTAATGGGAGATTTCATTGTTTGAGTTTATTAAATTTTAATCGAGTGAGCGATTTTGCTTGTGGAGTCTGTCTAGACTTCGGATCGCTAATGTTCATTAAGTAAACAGGTGAATTTTTGAAGTAGGTTTTTAATTAAGTTAAGACAAAGTAATTCTTGCATCTTAGACGTGACTAACTTTGTAAGACGACATTGTGAAAAAAAACTAAACTTATGTAACTCTGCTATTGACGCTACAATGGTGTTTTAAATAAAGTTACTGATTGCCATGGAATTTTACACGGAGATGGGACACCTATTATTTCCATCCTAGTTCCTTAAGACAGCTGAATACGTCATCATCATAATATCCTTAATACAGTAATCATTTACAAATTACCTATTCGTAATCAATTTTCCTCTAACACAATATTACAGGAGCTTCGAGAACCCTTGACGTGAAGTGTCATAGTTGACAGAACCTCACTGACAGCAGGAACCCACTTCACATAGCTCATGTGAAATGTCATGTTTAATTAAATGCTCATGAAAGGGGTGGTACAGGGATGATTTTGTTAAATAAATATGTGGTTTGTGGGATGGTGTGTTTATTTTTTATAGAACAGTCGAATTATTGGTGTGAGATAGCATTTGGGAAAATTAAAACATAGTTTTACGTTGTTTTTTGAAACTCTATTTATTACCTAAATATGTGTTTGCGGAAGGGTGTGTTTAATTTTGTAAAATAGCCGATTTATTGGTTTGATTGCGTATGGGATGAAAATACTGAATCAAAACATCGTTGTTATTGGTCTTCTATAAAAAAATAATTTATTGACTTCTTTCTCGTTGCCTTGTTCTTCTTAATTCTTTTGAAAACTATACATTCAACAAATAGAGGTACATTGATATTAAACATTAATATCAATATTCAGTCCTGCAAGTTTGATTCAAGAATAACTGATACCTCATCAGAAGCAGCATGATACTCTTGTTCTAAGACAATCTGATATGAGTGATCTTCAATGCGATGTGACGAGCGATTCCTCTTGACACGACGTGTATGCTTTAGTCATACGATACGTTTGGTTAACAGCCTGCGTTAATACTCCTGTATGTTCAGATTGTGTGGCTTGTAGTCAAAGACGAAAGCATGGTAGTCTTTGTGAATAAAACTAGTAAATCAAAAGTATGATCAGCATTTTTATTGCTTTAATGTTGAGCCAGAATTTCTTAATAATATAATGAATACCAAGTAACTGTGTCTGTCTACTGAACGAATGAAACTGATTTAATTGTAAGTACATTAAGTCTACTAGAACTCCAGAAAGGACATGGCATCAGGACATGAGTGGAAGCTCGTATCCTACAAAATGAAGGCAAGAACATAAGTCACCATTGATATAAAACAAACATACTTTCTATGTTAAAAATCGATCACTAAAAAAAAGCACATTGAACTACAAAGAAACCAGCAATACGTCTTCTAGTAACACCTTCAAACTGCCAGCTTCGAACAAAATGGCACGCGCAAAACGATCTCATTACCTTCGAGCGTAATGGCAGAGGATTGCCAAGGAAGTGGCAGAATGGCACGTGATGGATTGGCCAGTTTTAGGCCGGGACTCCACCGAAGTAAAGATGTGTGTAGCTATGCGCGAAGAGATGTCGACCTAGTTAGCGCAATGGTCACCATGCCGGACTGCCGGACTGATGGTCCCGGGTTCTATTACCGGTTCGGTCGATATTTGTGTAATGAACATGCTGGTTGGCCGTGCTTTGGGTGTCATAATAAGACCAAAACCACAAACCAATAATAGCGAAGGTACAATATCATTTAATTTAGTGCTAAGTCTTTTTAGGTTCCAATACATAGACACAACGTTCCAAACTCCGACCCCCAACCTAGAATGCGACCTAAATGCACATTATCTAAAATCGTGATTCTATAATCACGATTTTTTAACACTGTCGTCACGCCTATTCTAAATGACACTTTTTATTCCCAAAATTTACAATTTACATATACAATACCTATTCAACATTTTAATATTACGTAGGTATTAAGAACACTGCTATTGCTTGTTTTAAAAACATCTCTCCGCTCGTGTAGTCCCAGCCTTACTTACAAGCTAATGAGTGTGATCGGGCTTTATCTGGCAGCTTGATGTTTGATCGATGGCTGCCCATTGCTAGTGAGGGGAGATAATGTTGTGCGGAATATGGACCGACACGCCTGTGATCTGGGGTTAGTCGGCTGGCAATTTTTTTTTTGGTGATAGTAGAGTTTAAAATGGTCGGTTGTAGCTTAGTTAATGTGTAATTGGTGGTGTTCCTGTCAGTAGGGTAAAAGTTTATAACAGTGTCTTCATATGAGTAAGAATTAATTTAGTAAGAAACAGAGACAAAGTACATACCTTTTTTTATTTTTTTTTCCGACGTCAAAAATCATTAAATGACCCCTCCCGCTGTGGGTTAGCAGCGGTGAGGGAGTGTCAGACTCTTACTGACTAAAAACCGTCGTGTTCCGTCATAGGCCTTTTATGTACCAGGACCGCGGTATCTCTTTCGAACAACCCGCAGCCAAAGTACATACCTAAAGACATTTTTACATTTACCTTATACTTGAAATTATGATACTTTTTACATCTTTTAGAAAAGAGATTTCAGAGTGCAAGGAACTATAGCCAAACAGTGACTGTAGTCCCTAAAATACTTAATTAATCGACCTTGCCACATGTCAAGTGATATTCACTTGAATTATCTTTTACACCCAAGAGACTAGACTAAACAAAACCACTAGGTATATTTATTCAAAGGCCAAAAAAAGTAAGTCAACACGTGCTAGTACAGTCAACCAAATATTCATTGAAAGACGAATTAAAGAATAGAAAGATAGTAGCGTACACTCGTGTGCAATTGATACAAATCTTACAAAAAAAGAAATGTTCCAAAACTTTTTAAGCATAGAAGTCCTAATTCAGATTCTTGTATTTGATGAGCAGCTAAAATGTGGTTTACTAATGTATAATTGCAATTTTAAGCAAAGTTCGGCAAGAAAGTTCGGATATAGTTAACAAAATCTTAAGTCTTCAGTTACTCACATTAAATCTTTTAAATTTTCCTTCATACATACAGACCCAATTTGATAACTCCCCACTATAATAAGCCTTTGGTCACCATTGACATGCGTCCGCCTGTACACGCGTATAGATTAACAATAATTAAGTAGCGCGCAATGCGGGGGTCCCACTGACGACTATTCTCGTTCATACATTCGTTCACAGCTGGTGAACTAATTATGTTAGTTCATTCATGAAGTTTTTGTTTAAAGTTGGGGTTCGAAATTGGGATAAGAAATTCTAGTTGACTTGTAGTGGATGATGATTCCTGAGAATGTTTTACCTGAACTGCAATGAAACTATCCGTATGTAGCTTGTATTATACAAAAAGATAACGAAAACCACAGTTCTCGTGAATTAACTTAGCCCCTCTGAATTCAGCCTTTCCGCATTTTGTTCTTACATTCTTGTTGAGTGGTAAAGTAGCTAATAGCCAATTTCGGATCAGGGTAATTACCCGAAGAACTGTAGCAACTGTAAAAACCAACTGTTCATGAAAGTAAATAGGATTGATAATGCTTTTGTTAAGCGTTATGTCAAACTACGACTGTTGCTAACTTTATATTCTTTTTTGTTTCAGGTAAATAATAACAAAGCTATCAGATCCCTTCATAAGTTACGTTAGTAATGATGACGTTGTAAGTAAAGAGCCTATTACAAACACAAATTCAAGCATATATTATATCTAATAGAAATACAAGAAAAACTCCATAACCAAACAAAACATCTTACAACAACCAACGATAAATCTATCCCTATTTATTTCCACACAAAAAGGCATCTTCATCTCCCTAAAACAAGAAATAAACAACATTTTCTCGAGTCTAGAACTTTGGCATTTCCAATTCTATTCAGCAAGTACTAGACTGCATCTTAGCAATATTTAATAGTCTACCTAGACTAGACTAAGTGCTGGTACCGAATTTCATTTAGTTTTCAAATGCTACTTCATTGTTTATTCCGCTACAATGGTTTTTGGATATACATATGAGGGTAGTGACATTCAGAAGGCTATGTTTGGGATTAGTTTTAGCTCTTGATAGCATAAAGAAAAGGCAAATAGAAGTAAGTGATCCAAAATTGTAAGAATTTAGCTGTACACAAAGCTTGAGTGGAAAAAATACCAGGTATTATTTTCCACCTGAAGTTTTTTTGTTGCTTTTATGGAAATAAGCAAGCAGCCAATTTATTGATGGTGGAATTTGAACTACAAAGCAAATACAAAACACTATCGTATGTCACACTCATTAAATAATATTAAGAAGCTAAAAGTTAGCAAAACATTTATTTATTTATTTATTAAAGGTTTACCAACAGCTTCTGTGTAGATAAATCTAAGAGTACAATTTCAGTTATTACTGGGACTTACACAGTCGCCAATTACAGGTTAACCAACATACGCTAAATAATGGTAGAATTTAAACTATAAAATTATACAAAACAAAACACTTATTATTAAAATTAAAGTAAAACTAAACATTTTCATTATAATACTTAGTTCTTAAAGCTAGAAAGCTATACGAGTATTTATTTCTAAATAAAGACTTTTAAGCACTAAAGCCCTAATATGCATGAACTAATATTGTTTTGTTGTACAGTCAACTTCAGGTCAGTGGTAACAGTTTTATAGGAAAATCGTACTTATTACTATTGAGTTAAGGTGCATGACAGTTACCACTGATGTGCGGTCTACCGTACTAAAACGCTACTGGAATAAGATTTTCACGATTTATTTCATCATATTTCATGTTTATTGTACCTACGTATATCTAGCTAGTTTTTTATTTTTCGCTAGTCGGCGAGCTCTCCGGCCCTTTTTCATCGTTATTTTATAGACTTATTTATTTTGTGGGACCTTAGTCTAGCCAGTAAAATTGGTATCTATGATAATAAAATGCATATTTGTTGATTTTTGGCTAGACTGTATGTTTTTCTTATCTTGTTTTTAAATCTCCGTGGTATTAAATTCGGTTTTTAATATTTTGGAATAATGTTCGCTTATTTTGCACCTGTGACTGAAAATTTTTGTGGGCTTTAGATCTGAGCTTTAGTACTGATAATAAGTCATAATTAAGACTAAGAATTGTTTACATCAAATTCTTATTTTTATTGTAGGTACACAAAAATTGGTGCCCGTTTATACATCAATTTACTCAAAAAAAAACCCGATGTATTGAGAACCTCCTCCTTTTTGGGAAGTCGGTTAAAAAGTGGGCCTAACCCCTGTAAAGTACTTAACGTTTTGATTTGTTTACGTTATTTCTTGAGCTATGGTTTTATTCACGCATGACCTCTTTTTTCAGTCGCCTATTTCGTGTAGCACTATGTACACTTTTGAGACAAAAACTTTACTAACCAACTCCATCGAAATACATATAATTGCCCTATCCTTGAACATAAAAAGCTAAGCTAAAACCTTGTTAGTAAACAAATACCAACATTCTAACAGCTGGCTCCATACCTCTCTTTCCCTCCCACGGCTTCTTATCACACCATCTTGCGGTACTAAAAATATGAGCCTATTAACGAAAATTCAATATTTAGGTTACACTAAAAACTTATCCTTTCGATTATTTAGTGTAGCATTCTATAATGTTATCGCAAACCGTAATAATTTACCCCTCTTAGGGATAACAAAGAGACCAAATAAGTTGGCCCTCGTTGGGAGCGAGCGAGAGTTCCCTTCGTCCTACGTTCTTGCCATCAGTGTGGGGTCGAAACCCGGGCAGAGAGGTCGCGTACTCCGTCGGTATTGTGCTGGAAAAGCGCTGGTTGGATCGCGATAGACAAACGATTTGCAGTGACAAAGTGACCTTGTAAAAACGTTCGTTTACAAACATTTATGTGTTGATTATTAAGATTTTGATGTGGTAACTGGGCCAAATTTGTCGTGCGTCCCGTGTAATTCTTATCAAGTCGCGTGTGCTTTTCAAACGAAAGGAACCGATAAGGAGTCAAAAATTATTTTATATCAATTTTTCAAGGTGATTCTTTTATTTTTATTTGTGTTCATGTAAATTCTTATAACATTTATTATATATTTTTTATCATTAATTTATCTTAGATTATTTTGTATATATTTTAACTGTGTGTACATAGATATTTATCTAAGTATACCATAGTTTATTTCACAATCATTGATCAGCCACCCACGTTACGCAATTGAATAGACCGATTTGAGCAGAAACGATTATTATTTCAATTTATAAAGCTATTAAAGAATTTATGGTTTTAATTAAGCACGGTTATTTATTAACCATTCATTTTTGTCGAGTATTTTGAAATATGTACAAAGAACATTTTCATTTTTCTTTGTAGCTTTTCGATGTTTACTTCAGTGAGATACACAAAAATACGTGAAGACAGATCGATGGATTAATGAGAACCTGGTAAAATATAGGAACCTTGAATACTTTGGTAATACACACATTTAAAGCAATATAAATAGTAGAATAGGGCATAACATATAAAGCCACCATTTCCAAAAATACCAACATGAATCTTATCAGAAATAATAACGCTAACCAAAAACGTTGAGAAAGGTACGAAAATTCAGAAAACTGCTCGTTCAAAAACCATTCGAGCACACATACATCACAGTCAACCAACACATTCATGAACTAAAACAGTTTAGCAAAATTCAAACGTTACCGAAAATCACTCAAAAACTTTCAAACGTTCGTTCTAGAACTCATTCATTTATCTCACGTTCTCGTTCACGAAACTAATCTATGTTCGACTGGCGATCTAGGGGACCAACCCTTCGTTTGTTGTATTTAAAACTATTCGTTGCATCGATCCGTGTATTGTGGTGTGTTTGCACACATATGTCTGGTAATGACGTTTTTGTTCGATCTTGTGAAGGAACTGATTTTGATTTTGGATGAAATCTATATCAACATTTAAAATACATAGGTAAATACAAGACACGTACTATTGAGAAGCTCGTGGTTATGTTGAGAAACATATGGTAGATATGGTTATATCAGAAAAGCTGGTAATTGCATCTTTTTAGACTGGAAGCCGACTCCAATATATTTGGGAAACTACAGGCATACGATGGCAAAATACTGGCTGTCCAAAATTTCTGTATTTAAAAATAATTTAAATCAATAATTTGCTTGTGTTATTGAAAGTGCTAAAAGCAACCACATGTCCGCAACCTGAAACCACGAATACAACTCAAATAAATCATTACCGTCCGTATTTAGAGAATCTAAAACAAGCTAAGTTTATCGATTACTAAACTGAATGCAGGTCGGTGCAGCATGACTCACAGGTTTTACTGCCTACCCCACTGCATAATGAGGGGAAACAAGGCCTATTTGGACATGTGTTTTTAGATTGTTTGATTAACATTACTTTTAATTAGTTGTCCGTGTGTCAATTACAAAAAAAAAACATGATTATGAACGACAATTTAAAAAGGGTGTAATCTGTAAGTCGGAGATTTCGGTCAAAAAATAAATTACCTAACAATTTTTGGACGAAGTATATACCTAAATAAAAATATTGAGAAAAAAAAATGTGAAGACGCGTTGGTTTATGACTGCGACTGTTACTTCTTTTCCAAACAGAATGCACCCGAAAACAGTTACAAATAACCAAAACTGCATTACATTACAATAATGTACGCCAAACCAGAAATTTCATTCACAAAATCCAGTTTAAATCGCCAAGTGAGAGTGCGGCCATTGATACTTTGATTCATACTTGATCGCCCACTCATACGTGGGCTTCAATGAAACACGAACTGCCCTTTTTAGGACCATTTCGTAACTGACTGATAACGTATTGAGACATCTTTACTCTGGTTACATGATGCAGTGGAATTGTGAAAGATTTATTTGTCTGGTAATGAGGTAGTACTGATAATTATTTTGTTGGTAATGATGCTTCTTTAGGACTAACATTTTAAGTAAATTATGAATGAAGTAGGGAGTAGAATAGGGAGTAAGGGATACGCTAGGTTTTATTTTCTCAGTCAGTGTTAGATTTGATAATTTTTATTCAATACGTTTAATTTTCAAGTTTGTTTCAATATTTACTGGTTTTGACTTTTAGTTTTCTTCTTTGTGCAAATAAAAAGACAATGCTATATAACAAAATTTTCGTTTCAGCTCTTCCGAAAACTGACTGTACCAAAGTGGCTTTTACTAACAATTATTATTAAAAACTGTGTTCAAATAAATTAAGACTATTGTGATAGTGATTGTCCAAGACATTTTGTGTCCTAAAACTGTGCCAAATATTTCGTTAAAATTTTACAAGCGAACTGAGGAAATTAGACTCTATGTGTACAAGGATAAGGTTGAAGTTTGTTTAGAAGTTGTTGGGGAGGACCGGCTTTAATGGCTACGAATGGGCACCAACTTATCTAAATTGAACAAGACCAGAGTCTCCGGTGTCAATCATGTTAGTATATTTTGGCATTTTTATAAATTAATTATAGACTTTTACGCTTTCAACGGTTTATTTTGCTTCTGTCATGTGTTCCACTGCGAGGTTTTATGATGTTTTAGAGTAAATACGTTGGTAGAATAAACATGATATTTATGTTGTAATGAACGTTTCGATGCGATTTTGCGGGTAGTAAAATTATTTTTACGATTTAGTATTTATTTGTTTTCGTGTCTCCTAGATATGTAGTGATATATAATAATACTTTTAAAAAAGTTTTCATATGAATCGCCCATATTGTCACACATAAATCACTTACCACAGCACATTTCCAAAATATTTTTACATACGACAATTATCATGAAAACAGGCATATCCCAATAATCCAGGCCGCGGTATAAATCCACTTTATTGCGCACATTTCCGTCTCGATGATACATGTACCATTAAAAAGAGAGTTATACTGACTGCGAAGCTTGTAAATCAGTGTTATTTGTCGTAGAAAAATTTTTTTTTCGCCTCCCAAGATGATGTATGTTGAAGTTTTTGTTGGTGTATGTCTGTGGAAAGACTTAATTGGGTGTAAGAAGTTCTGAATATTCGAAATTCTGTAGACTATTTTCAGCCATTTAGGTATAAGTTCTCAGAAAATGCTTTTATTACGTATTTTTCTGAAACATAAAAATGGTATTATGAGTAGTTTAGTGGAGGTTTAATATTTATTGCAGAAATGAGTGAACTTAAACTTCAATCGAGTAAATCGATCAGCAACTCAGTACTAAATTATGTTGGGGCTACAAACTCACAAAGTTAATTGAAAAAAATACCATCTCTGTCATATCCAGTTTCATTACTTAAACAGTTAATTTTCTTGAGCCTTTCGTAAACACTTCAGGTGCAAAGTATGCAAACGGTTTGGAGTATTATGGCGTAAATGGCGTTTACACAGTTTCTTTTGTGGTACTTTTTCTTAAATTATATTGCCATGCAAATGTTTATTGAGGACCGCATGAGATGAAACCTTAAAGTATTATAAAATTAATGGGCGTCGTACTTTCTTTTTCATCTATGTGTGTATGAACTCATATCTCGAGATTCGCGTCTGAGACTTTAGGCATTTTGCCCTTCAGGACAAATATATCGAAGTTTTTCACCAGCCTTGTGGCTATTTTTATATTATTGTTAAAGTAACATCAACTATAAAAACAGCACATACATATGTAGTATACCTAATTGTCAATATGTTCCAAAGAGCACACAAAAACAATTTATTGTGCGACCTTTACCCTATTGCACAAAATTGTAATAGCTATCGGAGAAGGCAGTTTTATCCGTTTTATTCGTCTCGCGGCCATTACTGGGACCCATAACTCAGATCTGGCAACATTATTATGTGCCACGCTAATCGTGTTGCCATACTTAATAGCAAAAATGGCGAAGATGCTGACTTTAAGTTATTTATCATATGGATGTGTATGGGAATTATTTTTGTTTATGTTTATCTGTGCATAATGTTGGTCATAAAGTTGTTGTTAATTTGTTTTTTTGTGGTTGTTAATATTAAGTCCGATTTATGGTTCTGGACAGTATTGGCAATGATTTGTTTGCTTACAAAAATAAATATTAATGGCAATATGAGATTCCATTTTACTTTTTAAACTTAGATAGTTTGTGGCTGCAATTTAAGTAATGTTTATGACGAGTTCATTGCAAATAATACTAATGCAGTCTTAAATAGCTTTGTCTAAAGATTTTTTTTTTCACATCTAAACTTGCAGCTTCGCATATAAAAATTAAAGACAATCTACATTCATAACTGTTGTATATTAATTAAGAATTCCAATCAAACAGTTAACAACAATAACTTCTCACACTTCATCTCACAAATAAATAATCCGATCATAAGAAATAAATATTCAGTCAACCGCTGCTGACTCATTTCCCCACTCCACTCTTATCACAATCATTCATCATAGATGCAGCAATTTGTGAAATTGGTTACGTCATCGGCATCAGATGTGATGTGATAATACATCATGATCATCACGGTGTCATCACGTTGACGTCACATACGTCAATCACGAGTGTGCCACGACGATTTTAAAGATAAGCGGATTAAAAACCGATTATGGTACGCGGCGTGACGCTTAAAATATTGAATTTAAAAACAAAAAAAAAATAAGTTATGGATGGTTTTTCTCGTTGAAAGATTGCTTGTTTGATAAATTGCTTTTCGAGTCATTTGTTTTTTGTTGTAGTTTTGGATTAGCATTTTTATTTGATATAAAACTGGAAGCTTACCAGGACTGCTAATTGAATTGCAATTTTCATGTTACAAATTATATTCACTTTTCAATGTATATCTAATGGTTTTCGTCCAATTATGTCAGTATATAGCAGATACGTAGAAACAATTTTCTTTAATTGAAGCCTTTTAATTGTTCATATTCGCAAAACTGTTAGAAGCACTTCAGTGACAGACAAAGTTACACCACTACCAAAATAGCTCAAGTTACCCATCCAAAATAGATCAAACAGGGTCAAAATCGCACCAACAAAAGAAAGATAAAGCTCATAAATTCATAAAACAAACTAGAACTTAAGAGATACAGTTGCTAAGTTTGTTTACTGCCAACATAAACAAAGATAAAAAGCATGGCGCCGACCAGCCGACCAATAGGCGACGACTTCCGTGAGCGGGAAAATTCAATATCCGATTCGATATTCGATCAGTCGATTATACGGGTCCGGATTACCCGAGTCTCCCCGGACGGTGGTTTTAAAAAGTCACCAAAGGAAGTCGAGGTAAGGGAGTTTTGGTGCTGTGGTCAGAATTAGGTAGAAATGGGGTTGTAGTGTGTGTAGATTAAGGTTTTATTGTAATTAATGCTTTATGGCCTTTTGACGTCACGGGGTCGAAACTCAGAATAATCTAAATAATTTTGATAAATAGTATTCTAAAAATGCATCAAGCAATGCACGTTATTACGCAATCAATAGATATACATTTTGAAGCTTAATTTTAGAACCGTTCGCGCCTGTTAACTAAATTTCCATTTCTGAAGCCAGCTTTTTGAATCCTTGTGTTTTGTTCGTACAGATTTTATCAAAAAGATTTTCTTGTCCGAGGTTGGCTATTATTGACGTCAAATATTGTATAAATTGTCCCTACAGATATTTAGAAGTCTCGAGCAAGCTAGCCTTTAGTAAAAGACAAGAAAACATGCAAATGATTTCCCACAAATGAATCGAATGAGAAATATCCTGGTTTTTAATGAAACAGCTGGTACGTAATGGCGTCCCGATGCAACGTGATCGTGTTACTCTGAAAATAAATTACTGAAACACTTTCAGCTTACCACTGCACATTAGTAAGCAGATGTTTTAGACTTTACGAGATGTTTTTTAAGTTTCTAAGTTTAAATATGTGGTTTGTAGTTTAGAATAGATCTAAGGATTGTTGAGTTTTAGTTTGAAATAACACTTTTTTCATTCGGATAAAGATGAATTTTGTACTCAAGACAAGGCTTTGTTTTGCTTGCAATAATTCAAGTATTCCAAGACCATATAATTGCATTAACATAATATTTCTACAACCACATGAAGTACGACATAATAATAAATTATATGGATCGTAACATTTATTACAAGCCTCCAAATAATATTTATTGTGCATTGGCACCTAACTAACTAGGGTTCTAAAGACTATTTTCATTATTTTAGCATGAGTTCATGATTATTCTATTTTTCTGCATTATCCGTCAATCACCAGATAAATAGAGATTATAAAATCTAACACTTTGTCGCATTCGCTACCAAAAAGTTAGTATTTAAATGAAATTCACAAATCGTAAATATAGAAAATCCTTTTTTTTATTTACTAAAAAAGAGGAGCTCAGTGACAAGTATTGAAAAGTTTCTATTTACATTGAATATTTGACTATGGTCGGTTGACTAAGCTTTTCACATCTACAGCCCTCCATGCCTCGGAGAGGACGTCAAACATAGGACACCAATCACATGAACATATTACATCTAAAATTCGGAAGTCAGAAAGTTTAACCCCTAGTTTTTTGGGAGGTCTGATATCTAGTGGTAACTACCTCTCGTATCCGCATAAAATATAGCCAAACAAAAAAAAACCCTCCTTATTATATTAGCTTACAAGTATAAATTGCTAATTATAATAAGTTTATTTCATAGTATATCAAAACGGGGTCTTCATAAGTCGACATCAATACACCAATTTAATACTGAAACCTAACACACTTGCCAAATTCTGACACAACCGCACCAAACGCGCATTGTAGTCAAACTGCCAACCCTGCAACGTATGCACGTATCGTACGCCTCATCTAATTGGTAATTGAAAACGGCCGCGGCGAGATCAAAGCGTCGCTCGACCAATAAAATGTCAGGATGGCTCGCTGACGTCACTATCGGATTAGGGCTGTCACTCGCGTCTTATTTCATTAGCAGTGGAGAGTAGTAAGTTTATTGGAGACTAATTTAGCTATTGGTTTTAGCTTAGCTTCTAGCGTGTCTTTTGTAAGTTCGGAATTTAGTTTTCGGGGCTTAGCTTTAAGCTTTTTGATGTTGCTAACTATTTTAAGCCAACTGAACTACAAAGGTTCCCACTAAGCTCAATATTATGTTGGTCTTTGCAAAAGTTCGTAAATTCTGCCATACATATTCTTCTGTATGAATAAAAATGTTAACCAAACGTGTGACCGTCCTTCATTTTAAAACGTTACTTGCAACAATATCAGAAAGTAAATAAGACCGAACATGAAAAGCACACAAATTAAATAATCTTGAGCCCCATTCTATAATTCATGTCATCCATAACACTCGCAACACAATTTGTACCATAAGATTAGCGACATAAAGTTCAATTTCGATTGTCGTGTTCTAGTATTTGTAGACCAACGGCCACTGGAATCCAGTGCATGATGTATAAATCGAATGAATTGCATTTGTACAAACAGAAAGGGTGACTTCAGTCGCCATTGCAAATATTGATTTATTACGTTAGATTTATGTGCGCGGGCGACTGAATAATACGACGTGGTCAGATTTTATGCGTAAACGCACAATTGTGTGTCTGTAATTTATGAATGTTTTATTTTGTGGTATGTGCGATTGGGCACGGTGTATGCTAGATATATGTGATGTGAAATGGCGGTAGAATAATCCGATTTCAGGTGCAAATGAGCTCGAATAAATAAGTATTAGTAGTATTCAGTACCACTGAAAAAAAACTCATGAAATTGCGGGAATTTATGAAATAAATAAACTCTCCCAAGGGTCGATTTTTAACCCCCGACGCAAAAACGACGGGGTGTTATAAGTTTGACGTGTCTGTGTGTGTGTGTGTGTATGTGTGTGTGTGTGTGTGTATGTGGCATCGTAGCTCCCAAACGGATGATCCGATTATAATGCGGTTTTTTTTGTTTAAAAGGTATGCCAGTCGGGAGTGTTCTTAGCTATGTTTGGTGGAAATCGGTTCAGGTCTTCAAGGTCATCAGCTCGATTGTTAGGTGTGATAGGAATGTTACACGCTCAGTTTACTTGCAAGCATATGTGGGATTTGAAATTTGAAACACTAATGTCTTCTGGAACCACTGAGCTGGTCTGCTGGTAGGGCACGAAGGTAGGAGACGTAACCCTGAACTGCCTTTTAGTAAACCCATCGAGTTTGGGCTCGTTGAATTTGTCTTGACGAGTTCTCTTCATGTTTCTGATTGACGAGAACCTGATGCTGGAAATGGGATGTGGCGGATGAAACCCTGGAATACCAGAATGAAACGGATAAACCGATTTATATTTTTACTGAAAATCTAGAATGACCAAAGGTTAATCTTTATTGTTTCTCAATCTGTGAAATTCTCCCAGAGCCAGTTTGTCATGAGGATTGTTAAACAGCTTAGCTTCCTTTGGCCGAGATCGCATATAGCGACCCCATCTTAAAATAAAAGAAATTAAACGAAAGAAGGATAAATTAAGGAGATCCTTCAAAAAGCATGAAATAAAATTAAATTATAAATTTAAAAAAACCCCCGACCCAAAAAAAGTACGCAATAATTATGACAGAAGGTAAAAACGCTGAACCCTATAAAAAAGCATAAAATAACTTTTAACACTACGTAAGTACCAACTAAAGCATGTCAAACTAATCTAAATTTTGACATGTCGGGGGACCGCTTTTTACCTTCAAAAATACTTGCATAAATCAAATGATACCTACCTAATTACAACATTCGTATAAAAAAACACGTATCTAAAGTAATGAATTAGAGCGGTCCCCCGACACGACAAAATTTAGTTTAGTCTGACATGCTTTAGTTGGTACTTACGTAGTGTTAAAAGTTATTTTATGCTTTTTTATAGGGTTCAGCGTTTTTACCTTCTGTCATAATTATTGCGTACTTTTTTTGGGTCGGGGGTTTTTTTAAATTTATAATTTTTCAGTCATCGGTAACTTTTATCTAAGGAATAAATATGGCGTCAAACATGTTCTACAGATAGAAGTTATCCGGTGATGGAAAAAAAATCAGCCCTGAATATAACAAACTTAGGCTGTAGAGGGCATTTATTACACCACAAAGATCTCTTTGCCACCCTACCACAATTCACTGACACTTCCAAAAGCCACGAAATCACGTCCAATAATATAACATCTTCATACAATCAAAATTGACAAAAACTTTCGCCCCACGCTCAAATAATGCTCTGCGGAAAAATCGCTGTCTCCGAAAAAAAATCCAATAGATTTAACGCCATTTCTATGTCCAGTATAAGGTGCACTTTTTTATTTAATTCTGCAAATCCACCCTTGTTTTTGTGGGGTGCCATCGTTTGCTGTCAAGTTAAAAGCGGTCAGCGATTTTTGATATTAAAGGAACGCACTGCAAATAAATTATTTACTGGAAGGTTATGTTACAATTTTTTTTCCTAGAAAACAATTTAAATAAAAAAGAACATTTTGCTTAAAAGTCTTATCTGCTACAAATACTTTTACAAATTACCACAATTCTATAGTGAGTATATAGAATGCAAATTGGCGTACAAAAAATGATGTTCTATTTTCAAGCCCGGCTTTCACGCTATTAATACTAAATCCATCTAAATTGGTAAATAGTCTAGATCCTAGGAGAGGATATATGCTACTTTTTATCCAGATGCAGCAAGTAGGTCCCTCGGAACTACAAGGAAAAGTTTTTACTGAAGCTTACACTAAGGTTGTCAAAGCGCTACCGAGTATGTCCAGTAACCCGCTAAGCACTTGTAACTCCAACCATACCAACACTCGAGGGTACTAGAAATCAATACTCGACAACTGTCGGTTTTGAGGCGTTTAGTTGGGAATTATTCAATTAATTCCCTCGACAACTAATTCATTTTGATCCTCTCTCGAGTATTTGTCAAACTTTCCTCTGTAATGGACACAATGTTTGGATACCTCGGCAGGATTATTGTTCGTAACTTAGTTTTGGACTTTTGGGCCCAGGAATACCTGTGTTTTGAAATTGTCAGCTATTGTTGTGTTTTCAACTGTTGTAGTAATATTTTGGGTGAAGTTTGAGTGGAATAGTGTTGGGCTGTTTTCAACTGTGAACGTTATGCGAGTATTTGCGTGAAGGTTTAGTATTCACAAACGTTCTACTATAGTACTAAAATAGATGAAAACTTTTCAAACAACCTTCGCACTTTCATCAAATTAAATGAAAATGTTTTCTGTATTTCTCTAGTATAGACAGCAAGACTCAGTAGAATCTATGGTGATGCAAAAAACAACTGTATCTCATTTCGAAAAAAAACTATATGTAACACAATAAAAACACACTTAGTGCTTTACGAGAATTTAATTTCTAACTTCTGGATGTACCTAATTGTCAATAGGCTGTCAAAAAGCCATAAATTATTTGCTAATATTGAACCGCATATTCCAAATGATTGGTGCTCTCTGAATTATAGGTATACCCCACAGGATTGCTCATTGTACCGACCAATAGGGACGGACTGTTCGTATCGAACATTAACCAGTGCGGTTAGTAATATTGCTATTAGTATTCAAAACGCCTCGTCAATTTAGTTCTCTATGATTTTGATATTCACTATCATCATTATTTTGAAATTTTCGGTAGGAGGGCTCGCTCGGCAGACGACTGCAGATATTCGTTTTTAAGCATTTTTATACACATATTATATGATAAACAATGTAAGTACTTATATGCGTTTGTTTAACCATTTACATTGTACTTACCTCTCTATTAGCAGCGTAGATTGTAGCAGCATTTTGATCCATAAAAGTACCTAATGCTCTTAAATAAACGCTAGACTTTATCTTTGGGTACCTAGCAAACCATTTTAAAATGACAACTGAAAATCGATGTCACCCTACAAAAAGTCTCTAATTTAAAAGTACTAACAGACTTGCCAGTTTTGTCTGAAGCTGTAGCGTCCTGATAAAAACCTTCTTTTTGGACACTTTAACGACGATCCGCGGGTAGGCAAAAAACGTTGCCTTGAAGAAAAAGTCGCTCGACCGTTGAAAGCTTTGGTAGCAAAACAAAGGATTTGCTTATTTCTTAGGTGACTTGGTTATACTTATGTATGGTTGTATGTACTTAACTATTGTTTTTAGAAGAAACAGATTAATAGAAGAATAGGATAATGGGGCAAATGAAGCTTACGTTTTCTGATACGTATGATTTTTAATCAATGACATGTCCGATCGTTTCTTACTTTTCCCTGCACCATTTTTATGGTAAAAAAGACCATCAATAAACTTCTAAATAGTTATGTAATCATATATTTTTATATTTTATACCAGCTTGCATGTAAAATGATAGTGTAACACTTTTGAAAAACACTTATTTCTCCACCTTTTACCCAAAATATTGAATACACTTACCTTTAAAGACAAAAACAAGATAAAAGGCTAACATTTCACATTCATGTATTACAATAAAATGGACTATTCGTCTCTCTGTCAGCACATTAGATATATCGGTGACAGTTTTATGCTTGTCCACTATGTAAATCTCTGGCCACCCTAGTGATGCGCCGAGTGAAGATTTATATCGATAGTGCGGCCACCGTGGGCTAGTTATGCGATTGCTTAGCTTGTTTTGATTTGTGATCCTTTTTGAAAGGGTTATAGTGTACCTACATATATTTACGATGAACAGAAGCTCTTGGCTGTCATTTGAACATCTTTAGCAGTCGTTACAGGTAAACAGTACCTATAAAGTCTGAAACCAGTCTTATCTAGGCCTATTGGGTTACCCGGGTAACTGAGTTGAGGAGGTCAGATAAGCAGACGCTTCTTGTAAAGCACTGGTACTCTGCTACATCCGTTTAGACTGGAAGCCGACCCCCAACATAGTTGGGAAAAGGCTCGGGAGATGATGGTGACAGTTTTATGTTTGTCC